>NC_142810.1:23183387-23480780 GCF_049724085.1 Artemia sp. Qi Xiang Cuo | reverse complement strand
AAAAGAGACATCGGTTTTCTGGTTTACCACTAAAAAAAGACACTGAACTTTGAAGTTACGCTGAACTTTTGAAATTGTGTTATTCCCTGGCAAAGAGTGTAATGACCTGCAAAATTAACAGAAAAAACTGTTTGGTACGGGGGCGTCGTAGAAATGGAACCTTGGTATATACTACCAGCCTCCGTTCTAAACGCCGGCAACACCAAGACTCGAACCGTTTTCCACAGAATTTTACAGATAAACTAAACAAAACTTGCCCATTTCTGTGGATGCTTGAATTATGCAGGCTTATCTTAATTTTGAAGAAACTAAATTTCAGCTTGAAGGACAAACTGGGGTCTTGGGGCAGTTGTTCCCCTGCATCATTGCAAATTACGCCCCTGGTTATTGTTAGGGCAAGGATTTGGAAGATTTCATTCAGATTTTAAAACTTCCAGATATGCAGCGCTCTCCAGCAAACTTTTTGGCGCATCAAAAACTGCCCCAAGATTGCTTTTTCGGCTCCTCAGCCCTTCCCTAGCTCCTAAAGACAGAGGCAGAACAATTAGGAAAGAGCTTTAGTTGAAACCGAAAAAGATTTAAACATATTTATGGAGGGGTTACTATAGGGGAAGGATTTAAAACCCAAGGAATAACAAAATTATAACAGAAAAGAAAATAAAACTAAGGAGGAAAACGTAACGATCTTGAGATTTCAGGGAGTACATTGTGCATCTACCTGTGCGCACCACACCATTACCTCTTTATCATTTCTAAAGAGTAAAGCTAACACATTAAATGCCTTTGCATAAATTTCTTAAAGGATCCTAAAGCAAAATTTATCAAAAAAATTCAGGGTCCCGCAAATTCAGTCCCCCGTTTTGCATACAAGTCCAGTGGACATTGTCCATCATGTTTTAACCCAAATCTTTTGGTCATCCCCATTGCAATTCCAGTGGGCTTTCCCAGCTGGCAAAGCTCATATAATACGAACAATCTCAGTTGTCCAATTACATTCAAAGTCCTGTGGAAACGGTCAGTTATAAGTCTGTCAAAACTTTTAGTTGGAGTCTCCAATTGCCTATAAAGGGCTTCAAATGAATTTGAATAACCCTATTCTATGCCTACCTACCTTTGTTCTGCCCTAGGATGGACGGATGATTGATTATCTATCTAAAAGTGAAATGACATCATTTTTATACGATTCTGATGATGGCCAATGCCAGCTACGCCTCTTCCTCAGCTGTATATGGATTCTCATTGTCGCTTGTCTTTTAACCGCAGAAAATGTGAGCCTCTTCTTAATGTCATGGCGTCACCATATGTTTGATACAGCCTGAATGGGAGAAATACCAATCCCTGCTTAAAGTTGACCTAATTAGATCGTTTTTCTAGCCAAATAAATCAATGTGTCAATTTTAATGAAAAAAAAAACACTATTTAGCCGAATTCGAGACCGGGCCCTTGCACGGTTAAGCGGTTGACTTGTATATATAGATTGTCATTGTCAGTTTTCTTCTAATTACAGGCAGTGTGAGCCTTATATTAATGTCATGGTGTCGCCATAGGTTCGATACAACCACTCAAGGAATAATACAAATTCTTCCTTAAAGTTTTGACGTTTATAGATCGTTGTTGTGCCCAGAAATTTGAATATGTCAGTCTTAAGAAAAAAGACAAAAGCACTCAGCATTTGGCAGCTTACACATATTAATCCTCACTGTAAGCATCAACCAGCAAATGAATCATCTTTGTTTGCTACTCGTTTTACTTTTAAATTGAGGGCTCATCAGGGAATACATATAATGTTGAAGGGTCTAACGTTGAAAAACTGCTCCTCAGACACCTAGAGCTTTTTATCTTTAGCAGTAAGGACGACCATTACTGGTTTACTGATCTTTAATTTAGTTTAAAAAAATATAAGGTATACAATTATTCGTAATAACAAATGATTGGACAGATACGCTGTATAGGTATAGCGTCATTAATAAGAACATTCAATTCAGAGCATATTACATCATTAATATTAAATGTTCAGTCAGAGCGAATTAACAGTTTTATGAAAAAATTGTTGACTTCTTTTCAAACTAAAAATGCAAAATAATCTAGTATTGATTCTAGAATCTAGTATTAAATCTTTGAATCTAGTATTAAATTCAAGAAGATACTAGAACTGCAAGCATTTAAACAGTAACTAATTTTAATATTCCTTGTTTAAAAAGGAAGACGTGAAGACTTCCAGTGAAGACGTTAAAGATATCACTGAAGAACTACGTGATTTAGCTCAGGATTTAAGTGACCGAATTCCTGATTTGTTTAAGGAGGAAGCAGAAAAAAAACAGTAGAAAAAAGGAAACATTTACATATGTCGTCGAAAAAAGTTGCTCGTTCGAATTGCAAAACCCGAGAATGACCAAAATGAGGAGTGAGAAAAAGGAAATAATAACAAGAAGAAAAGATGTCGATTATGTTCCAGAAAAAAATTTAAAACTTTAGATAGGAGAAAAATCAATAGCTTCAGCTATAATGCATTTCTACATGAACAAGATAAGAAGATTTTTTGATAATGTGGAGCTAAATCTTCTGCAAGAAATAGCTGCTATTTGGGTACTTTAATAGTGCTTACAAATATATATGTTCCGGTAGTATAGAGAATAATGGATCTTTGGACCCCTTTCAACGTGTTGATCCTTTGTATGCTGTAAAATCACATATTAGAAAACAATTGGGTTTCAAACAGTTTCAGTTAAGAGACACCAGTTCAAATTGATACCAACTTATTCTTGGATGCAAATATAATTTGAATATGGAAACCATAATAATGAAATTATGGTTTTTGAAATTATGGTTATAATTTTTAATGAAAAACAGAAAAGGCTGATAATAAAAGGCTGTTCAGTAAACTGAAAAGCAAAACTACTTGGACTGCAGGCGAATTCAGAAAAAGGCAGTGGTAGGAACGAAAAATATTATTACCCTTGCTAGGGCCAATTTTTCTAGACCTAGATGTGATTATGTGCTTGTATCTAATATTAGCCATGTTGTGATGAGCAGACGGAGTCAGGAGCACAGCTACAACAATAAGCTGTGTGCAGACTTGATGCCCGTATAAGAAAACCGAAAGAAGCAATGGCTGGCAAACTATTTGCCAATATTTTGATCACTTGAATAAGAGAACAGAAATGCATATCAATTACCAACTGAAAAGTCCTGTTTGTATAAAAAGGATACTCAGTAGAATGGAAAACAAGAAGCTTGAAAATATACCGCCGATAATAAAGGATATGATGATTGGACTTAATACTGTAGTCTATCTTGTTTCAGCTATAATATTTTACTACAAGAGTAAGGGGTAAAGAAAATTTTTTACAATATTCGGAGAAAGGCAGTGGTACGAATGAAAAATATTATTGACCATGTTAGACCTATGACTTCTCGAGCTAAATGTAATGATATACTCGTACCCAACATTAGTCAGGCTTCCAGGAGCAGCTGTGACCTGGTAAAGAATCAAACAGTTCGTGTAAACAAGCTGTAAGTAAGGAGCGATCCGGCTCAATAATAACCAAAACTCTAAAACACGGAATTTTGATACCAATATATACATCAAAAGAATCAGATTCGTATGCCAATTTCAAATATTTAAATTTCATTAAGTTTAATTTTACCTATCAAAAGTTACGAACCTGAAAAATTTGCCTTATTTTCGAAAAAAAGGGAAACTCCCCTTAGAAATGATATAATCTTAATGAAAATCAAACCATCATATTCAGCACATCAGAGAACCCTACTGTAGAGGTTTTAAGCTCCTATCTGCAAAAATGTGGAATTTTGTATTTTTTTCCGGAAAAAAGATCACGGATGCATGTTTATTTGTATGTTTTTTTTTTTTGTTTTTTTCCAAGGGTGATCGTATTGATCCAGTGGTCATAAAATATCGCAAGAGGGCTTATTCGAACGGAAATCAAAAGTTCTAGTGCCTTTTTTAAGTGACCAAAAAAATTGGAGGGCAACTAGGCCCCCTCCCACCCTCATTTTTTCCCAAAGTCACCCGATCAAAATTTTGAGAAGGCCATTTTCTTATACACTGTCGAAAACCTAATAAATATATTTTTGAGGATGACTTAATCCCCCACAGTCCCCGGGGGAAGGGCTGCAAGTTATGAACTTTGCCCATTGTTTACATAAGTATTTGTTATTTGGAAGTATGCAGACGTTTTCAGGAGGGATTTTTTCTGGTGGGGAAGGGGGTCGGAGAAGGGGGCTACATGGGACGATCTTTCCATGGAGGATATTGTCATGGGGAAAGGGATATTCTATTAGGGGGCATCAGATTTCGCAGCATTATTTAAGAAACGATTAGAAATTAAATAAAAAAACAAGTTTTTTCAACTGAAATTAAGGAGCAATATTAAAACTTACAACGAACAGTAATTTACATATATGAGGGAGTTTACCCGCCAGTAAATTCCTCGAACTTTACGCTAAAGTTTTTTTTTAGTACTTTCAAAAGAGCTATCTAATTACCCGGCCTATGTGATTCAGGAGTTTATGATTCAAATAAAATTCGAACTTTAGTGTGAAGAGCGAGGTATTGACTAGGGAGTGAACTCCCAAATCAAGGAGGCACACTTGTGTCTCTATAAAGAGGCGACCCACCACAATGTTAAGCGATTTCAGGTCCTAAAGGTCGCAGACAGACGGCGGTAATCGCATTTTGTAGCCTAAGCTCAAACTAAGAAACTTGCAAAATTTCATCCTCCTCCGACTTTATCTTCATGGGGTAAACTGGGCCGGAAGTTTCGACCCTCCCACCACAGCCCCCCTTTAACGTTGTCCGATTCGGCTGAAATTTAGAGGTTAAGCTTTCCTAGGGCCCGGGAGCTTATCCTCGAAATTTCAGCTCAATCCGATCACTCCTTCCCTGTTTTCAAAAAACCAAATATAGCCACTTAAAATTCATTTCTTTTTTTTTTCTTATCCACGCCTACAGGCCACAGTTGGCAACTGATCCGGGTGAATGAGGACTCATTCGAAGTAGAATTAGACCTGTTAGGGCCTTTTGATATTTTCAGACCGAAAAAATTATCCCCCGAATTTACATTTACGAAAAACCTCATTTTCCTATAATAGCCCATGTTAATTTTTCCCATCACAACCCCCCTTTAACGTTGTCTGATCGGGCTGAAATTTAGACGATAAGCTTTTTTGGGGCCCGGGAGCATATCCTCGAAATTTCAGCTAAATCTGATCACTCCTTCCCTATTTTCCAAAAACCAAATATCAAGTTTTGTGGGGATTTGCTTGCGTTAAAAATAGATTCCCCTTACTAAAAAACAATTATAATTGTGTCTCTTTAGTACAGCGGTTGATACTCCTGACTGTCAGGCGGAAAACCAGGTTCGATTCAACGTCAGAGTAAATTTTTTATATACTGAATTTAAAGTTTAAAAAAGAAACTCAGTTTCTTTTTTAAATTATTTGAAAAAAATTACGTTTTCTAAAGAGTTAAAGAGGCTGAGTTACAAAGATGACCCTTAAAACACCCTGTCGAGAAAGAAAAGAAAAATACACAATCATCTATCAGTTAGTCAAGCAATAATAAGTAATAAACTGCACAAAAACGTGCAGAAATTGTTTGAAAAAAAACTACGTTTTCTAAAGAGTTAAAGAGGCTGAGTTACAAGGTCGAACCTTAAAACGTACAGGGATTAGGAGGCACAGTTGGAGGGCTGCCGCCTCCAAAACCCCAGCTTTCGCAGCCTTTAAATAATAAAAAGTTTTTTAAACTGAAAGTAAGGAGCGACATTAAATCTTAAAACGAACAGAAATTATTCCGTATATGAAAGGGCTGTGCCCTCCTCAACGTCTCGCTCTTTACGCTAAAGTTTGACTTTCTCACAACTCTTTCTTTTAAACAATAAAAACTTTAGCGTAAAGAGTGAGGCGTTGAGGAGGGCACAGCCCCTTTCATATACGGAATAATTTCTGTTCGTTTTAAGATTTAATGTCGCTCCTTACTTTCAGTTTAAAAAAAAAAAATTTTATTTAAAGGCTGCGAAAGCGGGGGGCTTGGGGGGTTTACAAATAGGAAAATTGAATGAATAATCTCAGTTAGTCGTTGCGCAAAACCATTTTTGGCAGAATTTACGACTTGACAATTTAAAACATTGGACCAGTCAGTGGTTCTTAGGCAATCGGTAAAATGGATTATTAGCAGAGCTATAACTTCTAGTAGGTGTTGGGATATTAATTCTAGAGCGTAGAGTTAGTGGTTGCGAAGGACGTGACAAGTAAATAGGAAAGTCGTCTGACAAATCCGAACATGTTATATTTGAGGACAGGTCGTTTCCCAGGAATTAGATACAAAAATGTTGTCAATTAATCTTGAAGTTGTTCTAACAGGATCAACTCTACTGGAGAAAAAATTGTGGATAGACCACTCGCGGTCACTGATTCAAAAAAAGTGTCATATTAATTTTTTTTTTTTACCAACATTGAGTAGTTACAATTAAAGTCCCCAAGAACTATTGCCATTTTCTTAGGTAGATTAGAAAAATTAGAGAAATCATCAAACTGATTACAGAAACATGAGGTCGGAAATAGAGGAGTTTTATAAAACAAGGAAAGTATATTGGAATTTTGGCCGATAACTATGTTAACAATCATTGAATAAATACATCTGAGATTTATTTGTGTAGAGAAAATGGATTCGTACCCTGATAGCCAGGGAGTAAAAAATCACTATTGTCTTCATTATCAGAAAACTATGTCTCTGTGAATCCTATTACAAGCAGCGCAATCGTGCTGCCTAAGTAAAAAATGATATTGGCACAATGTATTATTTTTTTTCTCTTTAGACCAGGGCACTTCGTATCGAATACGTTGTCATAGAAACTTCAACAGGGGCTAATTCGATTGGAACTTGGAGTGGCTTGTGCCCTTTTTAATAGTCGAAAATGATTGAAAGGCCACTAACACCCCTTCCACGCCCACCATTTTCCCAAACACATCCAATCAACATTTTCAGATAGCCATTTTCTTCAGCGTAGTTGATTTCCCAATATAACTTATGTTTTTGAGGAGGACACTCCCCCACATCCCTCAGGGCAGGGGTTATAATTTATGCCTTGGGGGTATTTAAGGTTTTTATAGAAAGTGTTGTCGTAGAAACTTCAAAAAAGGCTCATTCAATTGGAAATTCAAAGGGCTAGTGCCTTTTTTAATAGTAAAAATTGATTGAACGGCAATTAACCCCGGTAGAGGTCGAAATTGACATACAGGGCGTACAAGACCACACACCCATTTCTAGGCCAATCAGAGATGTTTCTAAGCATAAGACATACTGACGGGATTGACGTCAGACCTGTACTCCCAGAAAACTTTAGCGTAGATTTATGCAATAGGCTCTAATGGAAATCTGACGGGGAATTCTAATGTATCCTGAGGGGAATTAAGAAACTAAAATGCTTCTCTACTTTAGTGTGAGAGATAAATTCTGGAATTATTATTTCGACACCTTAATAGTGTAACTAGGATATCCTAGATAATTTTCAGAAATTCAAACGAGACACAATGAGATTAAAAGAGATCGAGAGAGTTTAAATATATTTAACGCGGGAAAAGTTTTATTGGAATTTAAATGTATCAGTGCATAGTTGTTGATACACAAATAACAATCAGAAATTACTCAACATTTTAGGGGATTATTCTGGCGAAACAGATTGAGGGGGATTGAGAGAGATTAAGAGAGATTAAGAGATATTGAGAGAGATGAAGAGAATGTTAGACAAATTTAGTAACTGGATTTAGTGATTTGATGAGTTTGGGCTTATAAATAATGCCCAAAAGGCCTTATTTTTCTCCTCATTTAAATTTTGGGTAACGAGATGACTTCTTGTTGGAATATTCTCGTTTGTTTGATTAAAACTGTTTAATAATAATAAAAATAAGGGTACTATTTTCCTCCTATATTAAAGGGTACTATTTTCCTCTTATATAGGTGAATCCTATGTTATTGAGATATCTTTAGCGACGATTTATATATTTTAGAGAATACAGCTCAGAGGTCTGAGGCAGTATGTTTGGCATAAGGTTGCTATTTTCCTTAACTAGGTGCGGTTTCGGAGAGTTATTAAAGAAGTTTGGTATAGGTGATTCCTATATTATTGAGATATCTTTAGTGACGAAATATATATTTTACAGAATAGAGCCCAGAGATCTGAGGCAGTATGGTGGGTATAAGGTTACCATTTCTTTCCACTAGATATAATTTCAGAGAGTTGTTAAGGAAGTTTGGTATAGGTGAATCCTATATTATTGAGGTATCTTTAGCGAGGAAATATATATTTTAGAGAATTCAGCTCAGAGGTCTGAGGCAGCATGTTGGGCATAAGCTTGCTCTTTTTCTCAACAAGTTATAGTTTCAGTGAGTTGTTAAGGAAGTTTCGCACAGGTGAATCCTATATTATTGAGATATCTTTAGCGAGGAAATATATATTTTAGAGAATAACTCTCAAAGGTCTGAGGCATTTCCCTCCCTGGTATAGTTTCAGAGTGCTGTTAAGGAAGTTAGGCATAGGTGAATCCTATATTTTGTGATATCTTTAGCGAGGAAATATATATATATTAGAGAATACAGCTCAGGAGTCTGAGGCAGTATGATGGACATAAGGTGCCATTTCTCTCCCCTGGTATAGTTTCAGAGATTAGTTAAGGAAGTTTGGCATAGGCGAATCCTATATGTTGTGATATCTTTAGCGAGCAAATATATATTATAGAGAATACAGCTCAGAGGTCTGAGACAGTATGTTGGGTATAAGATTGTTATTTTTCTCCCATGTCTTTCTTTTTCTTTGAATATTCTCGTTTACTTGATTGAAATTGTTTAATAATAATAAAAAATAATATAATGATCTTCCAAGATCCAGGAACTAACCTACCTCTCACGCCCACCTCTTACCCAAACACATCCAATTAAAATTTTTAGATAGCTATTTTGTTCAACGTTGTTAAAGTTTTAGAAATTATGTCTTTGAGGATGATAACCCCCTCAGAGCCCTAGGAGCAAGGATTGTAAGTTATGCCCTGGGGGCATATATGGTTTTTATAGATAGTGATGTTGTAGAAACTTCAAAAAGGCCTCATTCGAATGGAAATTAGAAAGGGTTTGCGCGCTTTTTAATAGTCAATAGTGATTGTAGGATAACTAACACCTCTCTCACATCCACCATTTTCCCAAATACATCCAATCAAAATTTTGAGATTGCCATTTTATACGACGTAGTTGAAAAGTCTGAAAATTATGTTTTTGAGGATGACACTCCCCCTCTCCCACAGCCCTCAGGGCAAGGGTTGTAAGTTATGCTCTGGGGGCGTATAAAGTTTTTTATAGGAAGAGTTGTCGTAGAAAATTCAAAATGGAATCAATCGATTGGAAATTGAAACGGCTAGTGCTCTTTTTAATAGTCAAAAGTAATTGAAGAGCAAGTAACCCTCCTCTCACGCCCACCATTTCCCCAAACACATCCAATCAAAATTTTGAGATAACCATTTTGTTCAACATAGTTGAAAGGTCCAGAAATTATGTCTTTGAGGATGACAACCCCCGCCAAAGCCCTCGGGGCAAGGGTTGTAATTTATGCCCTGGGGCTTGTAAGGTTTCAATAGAAAGCGTGGTCGTAGAAACTTCAAAAGGGCTCATACGATTGGAAATTGAAAGGGCTAGTGCCTTTTGTAATAGTTGAAAGTGATAGGAGAGCAACTAACAACCCTCTTACGCCCACCATTTCCCCAAACACATTCAATAAAAATTTTTAGATTACCATTTTGTTTAACGTTGTTGAAAGTTTTGGAAACTAGGTCTTTGACAATAACAACCCCCTCACAGCCCTCAGGGCAAGCGTTGTAATTTATGTCCCGGGGCATATAAGATATTTATAGAAAGCGTTGTCGTAGAAACTCAAAAAGGGCAAATTAGATTGGAATTTGAAAGGGCTAGTGCACTTTTCATAGTCGAAAGTGATTGGAAGGCTTGACATTTTTATAGTAGAGATTGATGTGATGTGGGTACAATGTATTAATTTTTTTTTGTTTAGACCACGGCCACTTTGCATAGATAGAGTTGCCATAGGAGCTTCGAAAAGGACTCATTCAATTGGAAACTGAAAGGGATAATACCCATTTTAATAGTCAAAAGTGATTGGAAGGCAACTAGTCCCCCTCCCACGCCCAGCCTCCAATTTACCCATTATGTTTAAAAACTAAATGTTGCCTTAAGATTAAATCCAAATGCACTGTGTTAATGCTAATTCCCAATAAGGCATCTCATCAGTGTCCCAAGAACGACTGAGGGTATTATGTTTGAACTTTCGTAGCTACTCCTGCTCTAAAAATCTAACCAAATCAAAATAGCGTAAATGTATCCAAGCTATCAAAGAAAGTAAACAAATTTTTGTGCGAATGGTATCAAGCTTTCTATTTCACGTCAATAAGAGGAGGTATGAGACTAAATTAAACACTACTATTTGTGTCCAGATTTTTAAAAGGATCAATGTTTTTAAAAATTGCTGAAAATTTTTCTCCAGCACACAAATAGCAGGCCAAACTATAAAGTCTTAAGGAAAAACGAAAAGATTTAAACTATTATTTTCTTTTTCCCTGAAAAGACTATGTCCATATAAAACGAACAGCAATTAATTAAAAAACGTTTTCCACATAATAAGTTTTTCGAAGAAAAGTAAAGAACTCCATTAAACCAAAAATAAACAAAAATGGAATTAAATAATCTACCAAGCGTGAAACTACCACAAATCAGTATCGATAAATAAATGAAACCAAAAACGAATATAAATTACAATAAATAACCGAGTCAAACTCAAAACGAGCAGAAATTAACATGAGTAGGGCTTAAAACCTCTATGCCTTCTCAAGGCCAGAATATAATTTGCACTTTACTGTAAAAAATACCAATGAATGTGCATTGTCAGTTTAGTGCAAATTATGTCCTGGCCTTGGGAAGGCATAGAGGATGCCTTCGGCCGGGAGTGCAATGCGGGGTTTGGGACAAATCACTCGAAGCTTCCTGTGTTTTTTCCCAGATTTCTCCAGGTAACCATTTCGATCTGGCTTGACTCTTGCTGAGCTTATAGATTCACATAACCAACCTCCGTTCTAAACGCCGGCAACACCAAGACTCGAACCGTTTTCCTCAGAATTTTACAGATAAACTAAACAAAACTTGCCCATTTCTGTGGATGCTTGAATTATGCAGGCTTATCGTAATTTTGAAGAAACTAAATTTCAGCTGGAAGGACAAACTGGGGTCTTGGGGCAGTTGTTCCCCTGCATCATTGCAAATTACGCCCCTGGTTATTGTTAGGGCAAGGAGTTGGATTCTAATTACGAGTAAGGTCACTATTTGGAAGATTTCATTCAGATTTTAAAACTTCCAGATATGCAGCGCTCTCCAGCAAACTTTTTGGCGCATCAAAAACTGCCCCAAGATTGCTTTTTCGGCTCCTCAGCCCTTCCCTAGCTCCTAAAGACAGAGGCAGAACAATTAGGAAAGAGCTTTAGTTGAAACCGAAAAAGATTTAAACATATTTATGGAGGGGTTACTATAGGGGAAGGATTTAAAACCCAAGGAATAACAAAATTATAACAGAAAAGAAAATAAAACTAAGGAGGAAAACGTAACGATCTTGAGATTTCGGGGAGTACATTGTGCATCTACCTGTGCGCACCATTACCTCTTTATCATTTCTAAAGAGTAAAGCTAACACATTAAATGCCTTTGCATAAATTTATTAAATGATCCTAAAGCAAAATTTAGCAAAAAAATTCAGGGTCCCGCAAATTCAGTCCCCCGTTTTGCATACAAGTCCAGTGGGCATTGTCTATCATGTTTTAACCAAAATCTTTTGGTCATCCCCATTGCAATTCCAGTGGGCTTTCCCAGCTGGCAAAGCTCATATAATACGAACAATCTCAGTTGTCCAATTACATTCAAAGTCCTGTGGAAACGGTCAGTTATAAGTCTGTCAAAACTTTTAGTTGGAGTCTCCAATTGCCTATAAAGGGCTTCAAATGAATTTGAATTACCCTATTCTATGCCTACCTACCTTTGTTCTGCCCTAGGATGGACGGATGATTGATTATCTATCTAAAAGTGAAATGACATCATTTTTATACGATTCTGATGATGGCTTGTGCCAGCTACGCTTCTTCAGCAGCTGTATATGGATTCTCATTGTCGCTTGTCTTTTAACCGCAGAAAATATGAGCCTCTTCTTAATGTAATGGCGTCACCATATGTTTGATACAGCCTGATTGGGAGAAATACCAATCCCTGCTTAAAGTTGGCCTAATTAGATCGTTTTTCTAGCCAAATACATCAATGTGCCAATTTTAATAAAAAAAAAACCCTATGTAGCCGAATTCGAGACCGGGCCCTTGGATGGTTAAGCGGTTGACTTGTATATATAGATTGTCATTGTCAGTTTTCTTCTAATTACAGGCAGTGTGAGCCTTATATTAATGTCATGGTGTCGCCATAGATTCGATACAACCACTCAAGGAATAATACAAATTCTTCCTTAAAGTTTTGACGTTTTTAGATCGTTCTTGTGGCCAGAAATGTCAACATGCCAGTTTTAAGAAAAAAGACAAAAGCACTCAGCATGTGGCAGCCTATACATATTAATCCTCACTATAAGCATCAACCAGCAAATGAATCATCTTTGTTTGCTACTCTTTTTACTGTTAAATTGAGGGCTCATCAGGGAATACATATAATGTTAAAGGGTCTAACGTTGAAAAACGGCTCCTCACACACCTAGAGATTTTTATCTTTAGCAGTAAGGACGACCATTACTGGTTTACTGATCTTTAATTTAGTTTAAAGAAATATTAGGTATACAGTTATTCGTAATAACAATTGATTGGACAGACACGCCGTATAGGTATTACGTAATTAATAAGAACATTCAATTCAGAGCATATTACATCATTAATATTAAATGTTCAGTCAGAGCGAATTAACAGTTTTATGAAAAAATAGTTGACTTCTTTTCAAACTAAAAAATGCAAAATAATCTAGTATTGATTCTAGAATCTAGTATTAAATCTTTGAATCTAGTATTAAAGCCAAGAAGATACTAGAACTGCAAGCATTTAAACAGTAACTAATTTTAATATTCCTACTTAGTTCCGAAGCTCTCATAAAATTTCTATATACATAACTGAAATGTTTTTTGGCTTGTTTAAAAAGGAAGACGTGAAGACTTCCAGTGAAGACGTTAAAGATATCACTGAAGAACTACGTGATTTAGCTCAGGATTTAAGTGACCGAATTCCTGATTTGTTTAAGGAGGAAGCAGAAAAAAAACAGTAGAAAAAAGGAAACATTTACATATGTCGTCGAAAAAAGTTGCTCGTTCGAATTGCAAAACCCGGGAATGACCAAAATGAGGAGTGAGAAAAAGGAAATAATAACAAGAAGAAAAGATGTCGATTATGTTCCAGAAAAAAATTTAAAATTTTAGATAGGAGAAAAATCTATAGCTTCAGCTATAATGCATTTCTACATGAACAAGATAAGAAGATTTTTTGATAATGTGGAGCTGGAGATCAAGCTTTGGGATCCATATGCAGGTGCAGCATTCTTTTAATTAAATAATTTTTGGAGATGTAGCAAATACCCTCTGAAGTTGAAGCTGCACTTGTTCAACAGCAATGTGATATTTCCATTTACATTTGGATGCAAACCCTAGGGTCTGGGTAAAGCTATAGACAAAAAAGTTGCTTGGATTTTAGAATAACTGCCTGTGAGGAATACTTTCAATAAGCTGGATTAAGTACATTACCTAGTACGAAGATAAGGTCTCTCATTAAGCAGCCAAAAATAGCCAATGAAACCAGATGAAGAAGTTCATGATGCGGGGACACATGAATCAAATGAGACAGGGAGGATTTCCATATGATGTGTGACGCTGGATTCCTCTAGGACTCCGGAAAGGGGGCTGACAATGGGCCACGACTGATAGTTCTTTAGAAACTGAGACAAAAGGTCTACATTCATCCCATGGCATCTGGGTGCGATACATGGGATATTTTAGATTTCAGCTTAACAATTTTCAGTGTTTTTTCTTTTTGTTATAAAAATATAGTACGACAGATAAATAGTATACGATATAAATACTTATATGCTTTATCTTATAAAGTTAAAAAAAGATGTCGGGTATATCTGGGTGTCTTTTGGCTATGTAAGATGACGTTAATGTGTGCTAGAAGCATCAGAAACTGAAGATAAATTAGCAAAAGGAACATATTGATTGGTACCCTTAAAGTATTTCAGATTTTTAACTTTTTGATTTCCATTTAAACATTAGCTCAGTTTTGTACAAAAACACGTCCGAAAAGTCACCAGATGGGGCATATTTGTGATATTTGGGATTATTAAATATATTAACTATGTTTTTGAGGATGACTTAATCCCCCACAATTTTTATAAGATAAAGCATATAAGTATTTATATCGTATACTATTTATCTGTCGTACTATATTTTTATAACAAAAAGAAAAAACACTGAAAATTGTTAAGCTGAAATCTAAAATATCCCATGTATCGCACCCAGATGCCATGGGATGAATGTAGACCTTTTGTCTCAGTTTCTAAAGAACAATCAGTCGTGGCCCATTGTCAGCCCCCTTTCCGGAGTCCTAGAGGAATCCAGCGTCACACATCATATGGAAATCCTCCCTGTCTCATTTGATTCATGTGTCCCCGCATCATGAACTTCTTCATCTGGTTTCATTGGCTATTTTTGGCTGCTTAATGAGAGACCTTATCTTCGTATTAGGTAATGTACTTAATCCAGCTTATTGAAAGTATTCCTCACAGGCAGTTATTCTAAAATCCAAGCAACTTTTTTGTCTATAGCTTTACCCAGACCCTAGGGTTTGCATCCAAATGTAAATGGAAATATCACATTGCTGTTGAACAAGTGCAGCTTCAACTTCAGAGGGTATTTGCTACATCTCCAAAAATTATTTAATTAAAAGAATGCTGCACCTGCATATGGATCCCAAAGCTTGATCTCCAGCTCCACATTATCAAAAAATCTTCTTATCTTGTTCATGTAGAAATGCATTATAGCTGAAGCTATAGATTTTTCTCCTATCTAAAATTTTAAATTTTTTTCTGGAACATAATCGACATCTTTTCTTCTTGTTATTATTTCCTTTTTCTCACTCCTCATTTTGGTCATTCCCGGGTTTTGCAATTCGAACGAGCAACTTTTTTCGACGACATATGTAAATGTTTCCTTTTTTCTACTGTTTTTTTTCTGCTTCCTCCTTAAACAAATCAGGAATTCGGTCACTTAAATCCTGAGCTAAATCACGTAGTTCTTCAGTGATATCTTTAACGTCTTCACTGGAAGTCTTCACGTCTTCCTTTTTAAACAAGCCAAAAAACATTTCAGTTATGTATATAGAAATTTTATGAGAGCTTCGGAACTAAGTAGGAATATTAAAATTAGTTACTGTTTAAATGCTTGCAGTTCTAGTATCTTCTTGGCTTTAATACTAGATTCAAAGATTTAATACTAGATTCTAGAATCAATACTAGATTATTTTGCATTTTTAGTTTGAAAAGAAGTCAACTATTTTTTCATAAAACTGTTAATTCGCTCTGACTGAACATTTAATATTAATGATGTAATATGCTCTGAATTGAATGTTCTTATTAATGACGTAATACCTATACAGCGTATCTGTCCAATCATTTGTTATTACGAATAATTGTATGCCTCATATTTTTTTTAACTAAATTAAAGATCAGTAAACCAGTAATGGTCGTCCTTACTGCTAAAGATAAAAATCTCTAGGTGTCTGAGGAGCAGTTTTTCAACGTTAGACCCTTCAACATTATATGTATTCCCTGATGAGCCCTCAATTTAAAAGTAAAAAGAGTAGCAAACAAAGATGATTCATTTGCCGGCTGATGCTTACAGTGAGGATTAATAAGTGTAAGCTGCCACATGCTGAGTGCTTTTGTCTTTTTTCTTAAGACTGACATATTCAAATTTCTGGGCACAACAACGATCTATAAACGTTAAAACTTTAAGGAAGAATTTGTATAATTCCTTGAGTGGTTGTATCGAACCTATGGCGACACCATGACATTAATATAAGGCTCAAACTGCCTGTAATTAGAAGAAAACTGACAATGACAATCTATATATACAAGTCAACCGCTTAACAATCCAAGGGCCCGGTCTCGAATTCGGCTACATAGGTTTTTTTTTTTATTAAAATTGGCACATTGATGTATTTGGCTAGAAAAACGATCTAATTAGGCCAACTTTAAGCAGGGATTGGTATTTCTCCCAATCAGGCTGTATCAAACATATGGTGACGCCATTACATTAAGAAGAGGCTCAAATTTTCTGCGGTTAAAAGACAAGCGACAATGAGAATCCATATACAGCTGAGGAAGAGGCGTAGCTGGCACAAGCCATTATCAGAATCGTATAAAAATAATGTCATTTCACTTTTAGATAGATAATCAATCATCCGTCCATCCTCTGGCAGAACAAAGGTAGGTAGGCATAGCATAGGGTAATTCAAATTCATTTGAAGCCCTTTATAGGCAATTGGAGACTCCAACTAAAAGTTTTGACAGACTTATAACTGACCGTCTCCACAGGACTTTGAATGTAATTGGACAACTGAGATTGTTCGTATTATATGAGCTTTGCCAGCTTGGAAAGCCCACTGGAAATGCAATGGGGATGACCAAAAGATTTGGGTTAAAACATGATAGACAATGCCCACTGGACTTGTATGCAAAACGGGGGACTGAATTTGCGGAACCCTGAATTTTTTTGATAAATTTTGCTTTAGGATCATTAAAGAAATTTATGCAAAGGCATTTAATGTGTTAGCTTTACTCTTTAGAAATGACAAAGAGGTAATGGTGCGCACAGGTAGATGCACAATGTACTCCCTGAAATCTCAAGATCGTTACGTTTTCCTCCTTAGTTTTATTTTCTTTTCTGTTATAATTTTGTTATTCCTTGGGTTTTAAATCCTTCCCCTATAGTAACCCCTCCATAAATATGTTTAAATCTTTTTCGGTTTCAACTAAAGCTCTTTCCTAATTGTTCTGCCTCTGTCTTTAGGAGCTTGGGAAGGGCTGAGGAGCCGAAAAAGCAATCTTGGGGCAGTTTTTGATGCGCCAAAAAGTTTGCTGGAGAGCGCTGCATGTCTGGAAGTTTTAAAATCTGAATGAAATCTTCCAAATAGTGACCTTACTCGTAATTAGAACCCAACTCCTTGCCCTAACAATAACCAGGGGCGTAATTTGCAATGATGCAGGGGAACAACTGCCCCAAGACCCCAGTTTGTCCTTCCAGCTGAAATTTAGTTTCTTCAAAATTACGATAAGCCTGCATAATTCAAGCATCCACAGAAATGGGCAAGTTTTGTTTAGTTTATCTGTAAAATTCTGAGGAAAACGGTTCGAGTCTTGGTGTTGCCGGCGTTTAGAACGGAGGTTGGTTATGTGAATCTATAAGCTCAGCAAGAGTCAAGCCAGATCGAAATGGTTACCTGGAGAAATCTGGGAAAAAACACAGGAAGCTTCGAGTGATTTGTCCCAAACCCCGCATTGCAAGTAGAAAGGCCCCTATAGACACGATCATGAGTAGTAACCTAGGTGCTGATTTGACGATTACATTGACGGTTACAAGCCTGAGGCATGGATATGCGTGTAGTTTAACCGGTACATTGGCTTGCCAGGGTCAGTCACCTATTACTATGAACGGTACTTGCCCTACCAGACGGGTTTTCTAATGTGACACTCATTTTTTGGGGTCAATCGGTTAGAGAGAGTGGCGTTTGTTCCATATACCGTAACTTGATTAGTTTTTTTTTTTTTTTAAACTTGGCAAAGTATAATGTACTCAAGCAAAAAACCCTATAAAATGTTCATACACTACATTCCAATTTTCATTATGTTCTTTCTTGAAGATAAATTCTTTCTTGAAGTCAACTCTTGGATACACAATACGGAAATTTCATTCAAGAAATTATGAAAATATTTGTAAGTAAGTAACAAACTCTCTATTGATTTCACCTCTTGGATATACAGTACAGATACTTCATTCAAGAAATTATGAAAAAATCTCAAGTAAGTAAATTTTTTTTCTCTTTAACACAAACAATTTTCACTTAGATACAAGATTTAGAAAATTTAGTTCAAGAAATTATGAAAGAATTCTCAGTAAGTAAAAATTTCTTTATTGAAGTCAACTCTTGGATACACAATATGAGAATTTCAGTCAATAATTTATGAAAAATATTTGTAAGTCAGTAACAAGCTCCTTATTGACTTAACCTCTTGAACATACAGTACAGATACTTCATTCAAGAAAAGTGATTAAACACGTTTTGAAACTACATGCTATTTGCTTGCCTTTCCTTGGCACCTTTCCAAACGAGCGGGGATTCCCCACTGGTTCCTACACATTGCAAAAAGTGAGCAGTACGAAAACTCCACGTTTTCAGCCAGACTGGTTTTTTAGACAACACCCATTTTTAGGGACCAATCAGAGACAGCGGAGGTTGCTCAATATACAATAACTTGATTGGTGATTGGTTACACACCACGACGGCGCATACATAGTGAGAGAGACATGCAAAGTCGACATAGCTTTATTTCATTTTTTTAAGGTTAATTTAGACGAGGTTACGTGCGCGCACGTAATGGTCTTCGCAAGGATACTAAGTCGCTTGCTGGATACTGGTCTTCGTTCTTATTCATCAACAGAAATAGAAATCTGATAGAAATAAATGTCTCTGGCATTTCAGAACCCTTGCATAATAGTTGAAATATCTAACAGCTATGTATTACTAACATAATTAATTATCAAAATTAGTGGTATTTTTTTTCATCGAGGTTTACTACATACAAAACTTCAAATATTGCATCACAAAATTCATTAATTATCTGGGTAAAAACTTTGAATATTAGTGCAAGTCGAATAAAAATTCCTTCAGGCAAACTTTGGAAGTCTATTAGAACTGCAGGATGTGGCTATAGTTATCGCGAATGAAAATCAACTTATGCATTCTGTGTGGACTAAGGCTGCTTCTCTTCTGCACCACTACCAGACCTGCCAACAAAAATTGTCTTTTGCGGTCGAACAAGTCGCAGGAATAGGCAATAGCTTTCTGGCAAGTGCGACGACGCATGGAGTTTTATCGCGATTGTGTCTCCAGAAATGAAGAACGTTGTCCTTACCTTAAGCCTAAACATCATCAGCAAGAGCGTGTCCAAATTCAACTGTTCTTCAGAAACTGCGGAATTAGATCTGCAGTTTTCGTGACATTCTGACTTCGGACTAGTATTCTTGCCACATTTTATGTGCCATTAATACAGCGAGAAATCACATGAGACATGTCGCGAGGATGCAGCATTTTATGCGCAATTTTCAGGAAAAAGTAAAGCATCAGTTTTTAATCGGCCGTTTCTACTTCGGATCGACTATTTTTGGGATTCCATGTGAAAAAATATAAATACCTATGAGATCGGGAAGTCCGTCTGTCCGTCCGTCCGTCTATAAACACGCTAACTCGAGAACAAAAATGATATTATCATGAAACTTGGTATATAGATTCCTTGGATCAGGAGTAAGGCCAAGTTCATGTATGGGCCATATTGCTCAAAAATAAAGAAGGGAGAAGTTCAGAATTTTGGAAGGTGGCAATCAAGCAATTTAAGCTGGCTTATTTTCAAGTGTGCTGAGTCCAAATATAACGTTCATTTTGATGCCAGATACACCGATGACCCATAATCTAGCCAAAATAATGTGAGAAGAAACAAAGATTTTTTTATGTAACTCGATATGTAGATTTTTCAGGTCAAGGGTAATCTTAGGTTAGCATATGGACATTATTGCTCAAAAACTGAAGGGGGGGGGAGTTTACTGAATTTTTGGAAGATTGTAATAAAGCAGTTTACACTGGATGAGGGTTGTGTACAGGGTTATCGAGTATTCACGAGTCCGAATATGAAGTTTATACTGATACCGCTTACACCAGTGACTCAGAATGCGGTCTGAATCTGGAAAAATTGGTTTTTGAGTAACTTGAGAAGGAATAAAGCTTTGTTATTGAAAATTAACATGTAAATTACTTCGATCAAAGATACTGTCATGTTGGAATTTAGGCATTATTGCTAAGAATTTCAGGATAGAAGAGGTCGTCGGAGTTTTGTAAATATTACGATAAAGTCGTTTACAATGTCTGAGGACTGTTTTGATGGGTTCCTGTCTACGCTGAGTTGAAATATCACGTATTTTTATGTAGGATTACCGACTAACCGAGAATCCAATCGGAATCCAGAAAACTGTGTTTTGGGATAACTTCAAAAGGAGAAAAGATGGTTTGATGAAACTCAATGTGTAGATTCCTTGGGCCAAAGGTAATGTCGAGTTCGAATGTTGGCATTATTGCTAAATCATTAAGGGTAGAGGAAGGGGCTGGAATTTTCCAACAGCTTGAGAAGTTAATTTTGTAGTCTAATAAAACTTGGTAGCGTAGATTCCTAGGGTAAGCAATCAAAACAAAAGCAGGTGGTAAATCCAGATAGAGGTTTTTTTTTCTTTTTACGCTAATACTTTAGGAGCAGAAAAAAGAACTTCAACATCGACAAAACTAACCTTTGAATCAGTTGTAGTCGTCTTAGCAGCTTCCATGTCCATATCAGCATCTGGTTCCTCTTCTGTCAGAGTTATACAAAAACTGAGGGTCTCCAGTGCACAGTCTGCACTGCTGTGAGGACAAAGTTGCATGAAAACTAAAGAATCTTCTTTATTGACATGAAGCTGGATAAGCTTGACCGAAAAACCTCTTGGATTCCCATTTGCGTAACCTTCTTTTTCCAGTAATAGCTGCAAACTGAAATTTTTCACTGTCCAGTAATGCAGCTCCGATCATGTAATCGTCAATAGGAAACCTGAAGTTAAGCTTCTCTCTGAGGCTTCGCTTTAGGATCTTGATAGTTGCTGGATCTGATCGTTTGTCCACAAGATACTCTTTAATTTCTGCTCTACAAAGCAGAGCTAATCCAAGTATAGGGTAGAGTTCCCCTTCCATAACCTCCACGGCCTCTCTGAAAAAACTTAGAAGTGTGGCAAGTTCATCTAGCAACTCCCGTTCCGAGTCATCTAGGACCAACTGTCTTTTGAGATAGCCATTTTGTTCGGCGTAGTTGAAAGTTTTGGAAATTAGGTCTTTGAGAATGATACCCCCCCCCCCCGATCCCTCAGGGCAAGGCTTGTAAGTTATGCCCTGGGGCGTATAAGGTTTTTATAGAAAGATGTCATAGAAACTTTAAAAAGGGCTCATTGGATTGAAAATTCAAAGGGCTAGTGCCCTTTTTAATAGTCGAAAGTGATTGGAGGGCAACTAGCCCCCTTCTCACGCCCACCTTTTACCGAAACACATCCAATCAAAATTCTGAGATAGCCATTTTGTTCAACGTAGTTGAAAGTTCTGGATATTAGGTCTTTGAGGATAACAAACCCCCCTCCCCCTGCCCACATCCCTCAGGGCAAGGGTTGTAAGTTATACCCTGGAGGCATATAAGGTTTTTATTGAACTATGGAGTGGTCTAGATAACTATTTTAGTAAAACAGTTAGAAACTCTTTAGAAGATTATTTTAGAAGAATTTTTTAAAAAAGATTTGAGACCGACACTCTAGGGGCGTTATAATAAACAAGTCCGATTTGAATTGTGTTGTGAATTCCTCTAACCCAACACGAAAGGGGTCCAATTCCAAACCAGAAGTACCCTTCGGATCCCCAAAGGTCCTCCCCGGGGCTCTCAAAAGGACCATCCAGCTTTTTAATTGCACTTTAATTGTTGATATGGAAGGAGAAAAAAAGTTCTTCACTTACAATGATTTATTTAGTAAAGGTTGACTTCGTCCAGTACCGATCACATCCGTCGCCAAAGAAAAGTGGAAAACATAGAGTTTTTAAAAAGGTGCACAAAAACCATTAACCAAGACTTTGGAGGCATTCCGAAGAACCGGAGCTGAAGAGAGGTTTTTCTTTGAAAACAGTGGAACGGTTGAAAAATGGATAGGTTTTATTCAGAATTACAGCTAAGAGGGACAGGTACTAGAGATGGATTTTGCATTTTTATTCTGAAAATTTTTTTTTGAATAAAACCATTAGTTTTATATATCATTCTCTTGTTCTAACTTATCCTCTAAGACTAAAACTTCATTTTCCTGATTAAAACAATATGTATTTTTAACATGTTCAGTTGTCATTATGAAAGAAACATGCCAATGTAACTTTTTTTTCCTTTTAATTGTTCAGGTGGTGGGACAATGACTATGAAAAATTGACATAGTTTATTAACTTTATAAAAATAATGGTTATTTCACATAAAAATAAAACCTTTTTTCTACAGATTCATGAAATAGCGCCGCTATTGGATAATGAAACATCAGAATTTACAGGAGAAATACTATCACCGCCAGTGGAATTTCGAGTCTAACCTTCATTAGTTGTAGATAATATAGAATGGCACAAGGGTGTTCCTAAAATTACTTTTAGGAACATAGCGAGCCTAGATGAGGTAACTTGTGATGTTAATATGCTGAATTATTCGGACTTGGTATATGGATCTATGAACGAATATTTAGGTGATTTTACTAGGGCAGCTGAACAGGGGCCTCATAAGGAAATTATGTCACGGGATAATACAGGCTGGCTCAATCAATGGTCCTCAAACACCTTTGAATATTTACTAAGGAGAGCTCGCGCAACCCCCAACCTTTACAGTTAAACAAAGGGGGAGTATTGACAGTTCTGTGTCATCCTCCACCACTCCGCTTAATTGTACAGCGACAACAATGAAATTTGTGGAATCTAATTTGCCTGGGGACACTTTTTACGACAATTATATTATGAGTAGATTGGAACCTGTAAAAATAGGCGCTGGACATGAAAATAGTGCTATTTCCCTTTACCTGTATGCATTTCCTTTGTGAAAGTCTGCTCTAGGTCAATCACAAAAGTACAGGTCTAATTTTAACCCCCCAAATGAAAACACGATTGACGGGGGCATTATTTTATCAGACCCTGTAAATTTTCTCACTAGCTAAGTTTAAAGCTTACGAGTGCAAGTTGAGATTCAGATTCAGAATTGGGGAGGTCAGGGGGGAGTTAAAGCATCGGTTAATCAAAAGATTTATTTACAAAAGGAAACATCTTCGGATATCTATTATTTTCATTTTTCAACTGGCAGCCAGACTTTTTACCCAGGTCTAAACGAATTTGAAGATAACATTTTCAACTGGATGAATAAATTGATATAAACTTTAGACATGTTTAATGAGAGGGGGAATGGGTCCACAATTTTATACATTGAACACATGGATCTGAATCTCAGTAGATTAAAAAAAACCTTATTTTAAGTGGGGGACGACGTAACAAGAATAAATTACTACTCGGATTTGACGGCTACGGGAAGATTTCAATATCTCGGTTTTGAAATGTGGCTGCAATGCATGAAATATATGTTTTTTACAAAAGCCCAAAAAACAATAAACAATGAATCATCAATGAAAAATCTTGATAAACTTCTCGCACGTAAAAGCGTAAAACATTTACCTAAATTTAATTTTGATTGTTTATAACGGAGACATCTGGTTTCCTTGAAGGAAATAACCACATTCAAGAAAGTAAATGAAAATCTTGGGTTGGGGGTGGTTTTTCTCCGGTATGACACGGAACTTGTAGATGGGGGAAAAAACCAAATAAAAAAGGAGTTTTGTATTCGGTGAGGACACCGATGGTGGATAGTGTTAAAAATTGGGTATGGGTTATTTACGAGCCTCCCAAAGATGTAAATTCCTATGGTCACTTTTTCCCCGTTACGGCAAAACGTCGACTCTTATCTCAAGGTGTGAAATAAGGGAAATGTCTCTACTGTCCCAGTTGCCTTTCTACCTTTACATCTGAGCAAAAATTCTCAGACCACATGAGCAATTGCAAAATTCATGGGAATCAACGAATTGAAATGCCGGCAGAAGGCAAAGATACTTTACAATTTAAAAACTTCCAAAAGTCCCACAAGTTGATAAAATATCTTTAGACTATGAAACAAGACTGGTGCAGGTATCTTGCCCATCAAAGCCAAATATAGTCAAGGAACTCACACTAGTTGCGTGTTCCTATGCGCATGCTCGTCGCGATTCCAACAATAAAATGCAGTTGGGAGAGTTTTTTTGGATATGGATGAGGAAAGTAGCATGGAAAAGTTATTGGTATCTCTAATAAAAACAGCAAACAGCGTAATTTCATGACTACTTCACACCAACAACCCAATGAAATTGTCGGATAAACCGCAACTGACACTAGAAAAGGGGACAATTGGCTGGGTTTGTAGAGCTGTTCTTGCCCCAAAAGACGCGCTCACCTTACTGATCCCAATTCAACAGAGAAAAGTAACTTTTAGGGGTGGGGTCAAAATTGATGTAATTTAAAAATTAAACAGTAACACTTTCTTCCGTTTTTTATACATAACGCTAACTAAGATCTGAAGTATGGATTACCAGAACTGGCGCGTCTTCCAATAAATGGAACAGTGGATGATGCGGGGGTGACAGACAGCTTTTTCTACAAAAACTTACCGAAATCATTGGAAATGATTCTTGTTTTGGAATTTAAGTGGAAATTTGTTACACACAGATTTGAATATATGAATGAAATTCATTGCATCAAGTGCTACAGATTTTTCCCCCCATCATTCAGTGAATTATTTCATTGACATAAAAATGATGACAGTTACCATACTTTCCTTCTTCTCAATCAAGACTTTCCAAGTGATTTTTATGATTTGTTGATGGTTAAGGGCATATATCCTTACGATTATTTTTTTTCCATGTCGAGATTCACCGAGGATAATGTTCCTTCGATTGAATCTTTTTATAAGAGTCTACATGATCGTTGTTGCACCCCTGATGAACACAATTTTGCTTAAAAATTTTGGACAAAGGGAGGGTGTAAAAATAGCCTTGAGTATTGCAAGCTGTATTATTCGAGTGAAGTTTTAACTATGTATGACATTATGTGTAAAAATACGGACAAAATCTATGAGGAATTTAATCTTGATTTGGGCTATTATTTTTCATCTCCTCATCTAGTGATGGACCTCATCCTAAAAATTGGTGGGGAAAAAATTGGGCTAATCACAGACATTGATCAGCATCTGTTCATCGAAAGATCAATGAAGGTTAATTACGCTTTTCATGGGGATCGCATGTTGGAAACTGATCCAACAGGAGAAAAAACGGGGCCAAAATCAAATACGGTTCTCCTTGATATGAATTCTCTCTAACCCTCTGCCATGTCCCATTTAGCGCTACCTTGCGGTGACTATAAATGCCTCAATGACCCTCAAGATCCCCATTTCCCCGACATTGACAGTGTTGAGGAGAATGGACCGGTTGGATGGTTTTTTTAAATTAATGGGGATAAACCACTCCAACTTTATGATTCAGGAAAGAATTTTGTTTTCTCATGCATCTATAGATCTTTGACTAAGGACTTTTTGAGCCCTCGAGATTGGTGTTTAGTCGAGGTAGATGGATTGCATTGGTCACCTTCAAAACAAAAACTTATTGCTGATCTTCTGCCGAAAAAAAACATAGTTGTAC
The DNA here is from genome assembly GCF_049724085.1 of Artemia sp. Qi Xiang Cuo. NCBI lineage: Eukaryota > Metazoa > Arthropoda > Branchiopoda > Anostraca > Artemiidae > Artemia > Artemia sp. Qi Xiang Cuo. The sequence continues at coordinate 23,455,056 of NC_142810.1, read as the reverse complement.
ATCATGTGACTTTAAAATGGATGTGCAACAACAGTTTAAACGCCACAAAGGTTCACAGAGCGCTTCTGTTTAGTCAAAAACCATATCTGAAAACTTTTGTTGACACTTTTGTCAACTAATGGTCTGCAGTGAAGATAAAAGCCGAAAAAGGAACTTACAAACTCAGTTTGAATTAGGCTTTTAGCAAAATGTCTGAGAGTATTCGCAATAAGACTCGCTTTGACGTTATGACCTATCCTGAACAATATGTTCAAATTATTGCCGATCCAAATTACACTTCCTTCACAATCATTGGCCCGGACATTGTACTATTGAATAGGAAAAACAGACACATTGTCTTGAATAAAAATAGTGCTGCAGGCAGTATGATCTTTGAGATCTCTAAAAAGCTCAAGTTGGAGTTCTTCTACAATTTGGCTAGGGTAAAGTGGCCGGAAAAGTGGAAAGTAGAGGTCTTCTACGGTGATACGGATTGTCTATTGTTAAAACTAAAAACCACAGATCTAATTGATGATTTGGCACACGGTGAAATTATAAGTTCTTGTATGGACTACACCGATTGGACTAGTCTTCACCTTTAGATAGTCAAACTTCGGACGACAATTATTCTTTTTTTTTTTAAATAATAAACGGTAAGCGAATTGATTTCCCGTGTTGTGTTTGTAAGTCCGACGGTGTACTTTATGCAGAAAAACAATAAGGAAATCAAAAAACTTTGCAAGGAGTGCCCGTGAGCTATGTGGATAAGAATTTCGACAAGGACATTTATAGGAAATGTATTGTTCAAAATACAATTCCGCCAGTCAAATTGCTGGCAATTCGTTCTCTCAACTACAGGAATTTTACTGTAAATGTAGAAAAAATTGCCATGAGTACCATCTCCGAAAAGGTCTATGTTTGTCAAGACGGTGTGACTACCCTTCCCCTTGGGCACTATTTAACTTCAAACCGGGCCGAATGTGTTATCCATAGGGAAAGTCTCGGTTTGAATAAAGTCCAGTAATTTTTTCCTAAAACCTCGGGGGGGGGGGGCCTCGCGGCCTTTGGGGGGGGGGGGGGGGCTCGAGGCCCGGGGGGCGGCCACCAGCGGGGGGGGGGGGCACACCGCCACTATCAAAGTTATCTTTTTTTTTTTACTTAGAGCAGATTTTTTTTTGTAAATGTTTCATTCAAGAAAAAAGGTGATATTATTTCAAGTGCTTTAATCTAATGCTGTATTTTTTTTCTATAAATAAACAAAAAAAAGTATTTATTTAAGTGTTTTTCTCTGTGTGCCTATGTAAATGTTGTATTTTTTAGTATAAATAAATTTAAAAAAGTGTATTTTTTCACGTTTAATGTGCTTTTTTTTCAATGTATTGTTACTTTTTTTATACATATAATAAAAGAAAATATGATTCTTTATTCGTCTTCTTCTTCTTCTTATTATTCTTGAAAAGACCAGTATTAGTAGGGAAATTATTTAGTCATTAGACAATTATAGTCTACAGTTAGTTGTCCAGGTGAACTATTGAAGGGAACATGTATCAATTTAAAACACCATTCAGATGGTTTCTGTGTGGGCCCTCAATGTCGGGCATAACAACACTCTTAACTAAAATAATTAAAAATTGCAATAAAATGTTTGTTGAAAAGCCGAAAAAAATCTACTATTAAGGAGTAAGTAAGGAGTAATCTACTTGATGCATGTTCATTTAATTTTTTTTGAATTTGTCTATTGCTAATAAGACTTTTGCGGAAGTTTACTGTATTTAGAAAACCGTATAAATGAATTTCAAATGAAAGTATCCCTATACGACTTGTAACCATATCATAGATTAATATCAAGTATATTATAAATCTTTCCCTTAATTATATTCTCTTCCACATTTCTATCAACTAGAACACAGGGTTGACCACTTTCCAAGAGATAAGCTAAGAGTCGTTTAATTTGTTCAAGCAAATTTTTGGGGAATTGAATTAAAATTTTCAAAACAATATAATCAAAATGAAACTCAGAGAGGAGAGAAACCAAACAAAATGAAAAATAAAATCTTTGAATTGGTAAATTCAGTTTCATTGATTCCTGCCTGGTTTTTATTCAGTGTCTGTTCTGTCTTTGAAAAGTATTTTCGAAAGGTTGGATTTCCTTTTTTTTTGTCTTCTTTTTTGTTTAGCACTGAGGACGACTTGGCGGAGGTCCTTGTCGAAATATTTGCTTATATTTTGTCTTCCTCATGATTCGCCACTGGCTGACAAAATCCTCGTTTTTTCACCCTTTTTTATTTTATTTTTCATTTTGTTTGGTTTCTCTCCTCTCTGAGTTTCATTTGTCATGTATAGCCAGTGTTGTCTAAGAATGTAATTGAATCCAATTCCTCCTTCTTGAATTGTGTTCCAGCAGCAGAATCCCGAGGAGATGATTCTTTTTTGTGATCAATACCAGTGGCCTTCGACCGATAGGGCTTATGTTTGTCCACTCGGCGAAGTGCATCTTGAAGTAAAAGTAGTTTTTTTATCATCCTCAATATTCTCATTGTCAAGGAATTTACTCAGATTGTTCTCAAAGTGTTCCACGGGTGAGAGAGCGAGTTTTATTGGAGTCAATTTATAGGGTTTTGCCATTCTCTAGAGAAAACTGTTTACAAGTCCTGCAATTATTGGCAGGAAAAGTATGACAAAGCTACCGCCCGCCTGAAGAAGTCTTGTCTTTTTAAAATTCTTTACTTTCTTTTTAGAAGCCCGTGTACGTACAAAGGAAAGATGTTTCTTTGCCTGTTGCTTAACTACTTCTGGCAGTTGAAAATTGCCCTCAGTCAAATTTAAACAAAGTTCAGATATTAGATTAATGAAATCATTGTCAATACCATGTTTAAGTATGGCTTTCCCAAGCGAGGGCTTTGAAGTGCTTAGAACTGACAACATATGTCTATTTTCATGTAGTTTCTTCAGTGTCATGATAGCGACTAATAGGTCTTTTTAGTGTTCACAGGGAGATATACTGTAATTTCATTGTCGAAAATATCTGTGACCACACGCAGATCCTCGGGTGTATTTTGATTAAGATCCAATAGGATATAGCCGTAGGGTTTATTAGTTGCCTGATTGTACGCTGAGAGCAGAAATTTAGGGGCGCCTGGATAGATTTGTTTATTGAGAGTTATTAGCGAGCTAGAATCACGAACAACTCTGTAGATGATATAGTAGGTGCAGTTCAATGCAAGTGTTTGCATACCTTTGCTCTTATGAAAGAGGTTGTACAAAACTAGAGGGATGGAAATCTGTTCATGATGAGACCGAACAGTAAACAATAATAGCATTTCCTAGGACAATTGTTCAATGGGTTCAGCTAAATCGTCAATAATCAGCCAAGAGTTTTGTTCAATAATGCTGAAAACATCAAGTCCCTGGATGAATTGTATCTGCACCAATCCCGTCGTGCCAATCGCTTTTATTTTATCGTATGACTCCTGCCAAATACAGTAACAATAGTAGATTTTTTTTGGCTTTTCCACAAACCATTTGTTGCAATTTTTAATTATTTTAGTTAAGAGTTTTGTTTTGCCTGACATTGATGGCCCACACAGAAACGATCTGAATGGTGTTTTAAATTGATACATGTTCCCTTCAACAATTTACCTAAACAACTAACTGTAGACTATAGCTGTCTAACGGCTAAATAATTTCCCTACTAGTACTACTACTCCGTTAAAGAATGAGAAGAAGAAGACGAATAAAGAATCATATTTTCTTTTATTATACGCATAAGAAAGTAACAATACTAAAAAAATACTACATTGAAAGCACATTAAACATGAAAAAAATACACTTTTTTTAAATTTATTAATAATAAAAATACAACATTTACATAGGCACTAGAAAAAAACTTTAATAAATAAACTTTTTTTTTTGTTTATTTATTTATAGAAAAAATACAACATTTATTAGAATAATGCACTTGAAATAATATCAAACACTTTTATTAGCAACAATTTAAATTTTGGGATGCCCCCACCCTCCCACCGCCGGGGGGCGGCCACTGCGGTGGCAGGGGAGAGGGGCCCACTGCGGCGGGCCGGGAAGCGCCGCGGGAAGCGCCACGGGCCGGGAAGCAGGAGGCCCGCTGCGGCGGGCCCGGGTCGGGGCATTAAATAGTGGAAATTGATCTGCCTTGCACACACACACACATTGAAAATTGTTTGTGATATAGAAAAAATAATTTAAAAACATCCCATTACCCAAAAAACCCTCCCACCCAATTTATACTTTTTTAAATGAGTTTAAGATAATTCTTCTAGACCGAGTTTTTTTATTTAATATATAAAATAAACACGGGCTGAAATTAAATAATTAACGTGTGGTATTACCTTCACACCATCCTTAAGTACATAGACTTTGTCAAATATGGTCAACATGGCGATCTTGTCAACTCTAAGTGTGTAGTTTTTAAATTGTAAAGATCAAATTACCATGACTTTTAGCGTTGGCACTAAATTACCTTCCACACAGTTTCTATACACACTCATATCTAAGTAATTTTTTACAAAGTGTTTAGGTACCCCTTTGCAAACTTGTTTTATATCCTTGTATTGCGTTTCCACGCGGTATACCTTCGGACGGGGAAACACACCACTGGATATCAGATCGCTACCCGTTTCAGATTTTAGCAGTAACAATTGATTTGGGGCCTGGCGTTTCACTAGCTCCGGGTAGAGGGATTCATCCCAATTAGTGTAGTTCATTCGTGAGCTAATGTACTCGCCATTTTCCAAATCATTCAATAGATTTTCAGTTTTGACTTTTAACAGGAGTGAATCAGTGTCCCCGTAATACACTTGAACTTGTCCCTCAATCAGCCACTGTACCTTGCATACATTATAATAAAATGAAAAAATGAGTTTCTTGGATATTTCAGTTATTGCACTTCCGCCTGCAATATTTTTATTTAAAACAATATTTCTTTTCTTACGGTGTAGGAGCACCATATCAGAGTCTATGATTGTGAACGATGTGAAGTTTGGATCCGCAATGATTCGAGCACAATCTTTGGGGTTGGTTACAATGTCACATCGACTTCTGTTTCGTACGTTTTCGCATATTTAACCGAAAGCTGAGTTCAAAATGAGTTTTAGACTTCTTTTTCAACTTTCGTTTTCGCTTGTGAACGCTTACTGACAAAGCTGTCAATAAACGTTTTCATGTAAGGCTTTTGATCATATTGGAGGGCTCTATGAATCTTTGTGACCTTGAAACCATTGGACACCATCCATTTCAATAGCACGTGATGAACGACGATATTCTGTTTCAGGTTGAGGTCGGCAATTAGTTTTTATTTTGAATGTACCCAGTGCATACTCCCATCCTCTACTAATGATAAATTGTAGGGGCTCAGAGAGTCCCTACCCAACGGTCTATTTATGTACGGAAAAACAAAGTCTTTTACCGAGTCATGGATTTCCATGGGTATTACACCGTCAATTTCAAAAAACCATCCTGTCGCACCACTCTCCTCAACACTAGCAATTTCGGGGAAATTCGAAGCACACGGATTGTCAAGCCATTTATAATTTCCACGTGGCAAACAGTAGTGATACATTGCCGATTGGTAAAGGGAATTCATATCCAAAAAAACTACGTCTGACTTTTCATCGGTGTGCTGTCCGGTCGGATAAGTTTTCATGATACGATCCCCGTGAAAAACATACCCATACCTCATTTATCGCTCTACAAACATATGCTGATACACAAAGGTGATCAGACCTATTTCTTCTTTGCTGATTTTAAGTATAAAGTCCATCACCAGATGAGGAGTGGAAAAATAATAACCTAAATTCAACCCCCATTCCCCATAGATTTTATCCGTATTTTTGCACACAATGTCCAGAAGAGTGATTACGTCACTGGCCAAGCATAGTTTACAATAATCCCACCCATTTTTACATCCACCCTTTGCCCAAACCCTCTTAGCAAATTTGTAGTCTCTAGTGGTGCACACACACTCAGTAAGAGAATTGTAAAAAGCTTCAATGGGCGGTAATGACACCTCCTCCAGCCTCGAGCCAGAGTTGTAATAATCATATGGATATATACACTTACAAGTTAATAAATAATACATTTCATCATAGGGGACGCGCTGTTTGAGGAGGGGGAATCTATCAAAATTGTCATTTTTCTATACCTGAATCAATTGACTTAAATACTTGGGGAAGAAACTGAAAGAGTCTTAAAAACGGATTCTATTCAGGCACGTGTTACCCTTGTCAACTGTTTTCCACATGAATTCTAGCCGTAGTAGCTTCTCCGATGATTTGGGTATGATATTATATGAAAAAGAACCATCTATCCATGCGTTATCTACAACTCCACCCTTGGCAATGCAGGCCAACGCCGGTAGAACAAACCTTAAGCCGTAATTGGAATTGTGTATAAAAACAGTTATGAAATATTGCTGTCTAACGTTTAAATTGCATGACTGATGTATTACACCTCTAAAGTTGCTCCCTCCCGATATAATTTCCTGCCACAAATGATCATGGTCGATTACCTTCCTCCTCCCCCCCTTCCCAACACCATCATCAAATTCCCCCATACAAACCCAACATATTTTACTATTTTTAAAGGCCGTTATGTCATCTGGTGATAGGAGCATAGGACAGTTTGTGTAACGAAGGCGCGAAATTGCACCGTTCGCTGTTTTGATTAGACTGACCAATGCCGAGCGCATGCAGTCTCCACCGTCACCCAACATCTCAACTACATCCAGCACTTGCATGGCACTATTGAAATCTCGTTGCGCCTTAGCGTAAGAAACCCCTGTGGCTTCATGTATTTTAACACGATTTGGATTTGACGAATCGTACACGTCTGTGAGTTTCGCTTCGCAGTCTAAACCCATCTTATTGCTCTGCAGGAGTGTCTTTTACAAATTTTGAAAACGTAAGATCGGTCTATCTCTTCTTACTGTCTCCACAGCCTGGTATCCATGACGTTTACAGTGTTTCATGTGATGCTTTAACTTTAAATCAGTCCAAAATCTTGAGAGACATGTTGGACAGTAATAACGTAAATTCCAATGTTTACCCTCCCCCAAAACCCTACTAATATCCGTAATTGGATTGAAATACACTCCACCCCGTAACTGTGGGTGGAGTGTATAGAAGCCACACCCAATGTTCTACTGATTCAATTGAAGAAGCCCACACTGGGAATAATACCTCCTTCTTATCGGAACGCTGGCCCTCCTCAAATTCTGTTTCATACTGTAAAACCGTGACACCAATGTTTAAATGTGCATTAGCCCGCTCGAAAATATCTATTTCTTTTAGTGTCATGGGAAATTGACCATTTAAACAATTAAAATCTACTTTGGGTAACTTTGAACCCTCCCAACCAATTACTGCCATTTTATCCAACTTTTTCTTAGTGGCATCTTTTTGAAGTGGTCTATATCTACAAATTAAAAATGCTAACTTGAAATACTGTAGCCTCGTATCGAAACAGATTCGTTGTATCCCCCTACACCTCTCTAAATATGAATGATATTTTAATTCAATTGCCCTATCCCTATGCCCACCTCTTACAATAAAATCCTTTCTAAATCTACAAATATTAACATTTAAACTTTCAATAAATATAACCACAGATCCACTACCCCCCTCGTTATAATTTTCAAACTTACTTTGAATACTATTATCCCAATTTAGAAAACCTCCCCGTAATTTGATAAATGCGGGCGAATTGCCAACATCTCTGTGTGCAAGTATTTCGAATACAGCTCACCCACATTTTCATTAAAAAAAATATTTTTAGTGCTATTGATGCTTTTAAACTGACCCCCACCCCCACACCCCCATCTGTTGTTAAATAATTGCTCGAATCTTATTAGTATATAAATGATTAATGGCCGAGGGATCTGTTTTTAAATCCCCAAACAAGAGAGAGTTGAAGGGATCACCGGATTTGGCACTGAAGACCTTTTTGTGGTGCAAGGCAGAGTTGGACAGAAAAAAATCTGAAGGAGGGGATACTTGTTTTGTTGTTGCTGTATTACTACTACTACTATTATTAGCACTAGGTGTACCATTAAGTGGAATGGTGGGGGGTGACATAGAATTGTCAATAGCACCACCCCCAGTCTGTTCAATTGCAATGGATGGAGATGGCATGAAGTCCCCTAAGCCTGTTAGTATGCATTCCAGGCTGTTTGGGGATAGCTGATCAAGCCAGCCTGTATTGTCCTGTGATGGAATTGCTTTATGAGGACCCAGTTCAGATGCACTAGTAACATCCCCTAATTGCTCACGCATAAATCTATCTGCCCATTCCGGGTCCTCCATCATGTCAATGTCACAAGTTAAATCGTCTAGGCTGGCCATGTCCCCAAAACAATCATTAAGAAAACCCCTATGCCACTCCATATTGTCTAGAACTAATGCAGGTTCATCTCTGAACTCCATTGGTGGTGCTAGAATTGGTTCAGGTCCAGTAAATGTTGATGTTTCATGACCCAATGGCGCTGCTATTTCATTAATCTATAGAAAAAAGGTTTATTTTCTATGTGAAATAAGCATTATTTCATAAAGTTGAAAAATCATGTTCATTTCTAGTCGTGTGTTTACCTGAATATTTAACACGTACCATTTTTCCATACCAGCCCCCCACAAAACTCAAGTACTCCTAGAATTATTTAAACTAAATACTTACCCCCATCTTCCACAGAAAGTTCATAAAGACAAAATACGCTTATTTGTATTGAATCATTTTTCCAGTCGTATGTTTACCCGAATATTCAACACGTACCGCTTTTTCACACCACCTACCCACAAAACTCAATTCCTCCTCCTCCTAGCATTTTTTAAGTAAATAATCACGTATAAGGTAGAGGCAAAATATCTACATTTACAAATCCAGACTGCTTTTGTGTGCCTTAAGCCCCTGACAAAGCATGAAGGGAGGTCACCTCATGATCTTGAGTAGACAAGACCGATGCATTATGAGAAAGCATCCATTCCCTCTTGAATTTTCTGCCAGGTTGCATAGTGGTCTGTGCAGAACTGACACTGGCATGAGAGGGTCCTGGTTGGTTCAGAGAACTTGTAATAGATGGCCGTGCTGCTTGCATCAATGTGGTACTATTCCATCTTGATCTCTTTTCTGGGGGAGAGTAATTGTATGAATCCACCTCCTCCTCCTTAAAAAAGAAGAAAAATTTAGTAAGGAAATAATAACCTCTTTTATAGATAAATTGCCCTCTAAAGTTTATTCTGATGTTTGTAGCGATCTATGTCTTAGCGCTTTAGAAATATTTTAAAAAGCTTCTAAAGTAAAATTTTGGAAAATTTTGAGTTTAGAGGGAAGGGGGATTTCAAAAACATCTTCACATAACATAATTTGTCCTCTACAGTTGATTCTGATGTTTGTAGCGCTCTATGTCTTAGCGCTTTAGAAATATTTTTAAAAAGCTTCTAAAGTTAAATTTTGGAAAATTTTGATTTTTTGGGGGCAGGGGGATTTCAAAAATATCTTCCCATGATAAAAATTACCCCCTAAAGTCAATTCTGATGTTTGTAGCGCTCTATGTCTTAGTGCTTTAGAAATATTTAAAAAGCTTCTAAAGTAAAATTTTGGAAAATTTTGAGTTTGGGGGGAAGGGGGATTTCAAAAACATGTTCCCCTAACATAAATTAGTCCCTAAAGTTGATTCTGATGTTTGTAGCGCTCTATGTCTTAGCGCTTTAGAACTATTTTTAAAAAGCATCTAAAGTAAAATTTTGGAGAATTTTGATTTTGGGGGGAAGGGGGATTTCAAAAACATCTTGCCATGATATAAATTACCCCCCTAAAGTAAATTTTTATGTTTGTAGCGCTCTATGTCTTAGCGCTTTAGAAATATTAAAAAGCTTCTAAAGTTAAATTTTTTAAAAATTTTGAGTTTCGGGGGGGGGGGGAGGGGGATTTAAAAAACATCTTGCCATAACATATTTTATCCTCTAAAGTTGATTCTGATATTTTTACCTCTATAGGTCTTAGCGCCTTAGAAATATTTAAAAAGCCTCTGAAGTAAAATTTTGGAAAACTTTGAGTTTGGGGTGACGGGGGATTTCAAAAAATTAGTCTGCACAAAGAATTACCCTCTCCCTCCCCCTTACTTTCCATGCGACGAAATAGTTTGTTTTTTCACATCATAAAACCATCTTAATCATGGAATACAATTGAAAAGAGAATATCTTTCGTCTAATTAGGCTAGAATGCAATTTCTCTCTTTGTCAAAACCCGTGTTGCTATCCCATAAACATGTGGCTTTAATCTAATTGATAATAGGAGCGTGTGAAATTTGGTCCCAAAACTGACCCTTCCTTTGTAGCACAGAAGCTTCTATTTAAACAGATAAAGAAAACGCATTTTAGTTAGAATGAATGAGGAAACTGACATTTTTGAAGGAAATAACTAAAACTACAGAATTATGCTCGTAAACAGAGCAGTGGGGGATGGGTTTTTACTTACATAATAGAAAAAAGAGCGTACTTTGTGTTTTCTAGGGAGTATACTTATACTATTGTATGGTTTGTTTTGTTGGAGGGGAGAAGGGCTATGCCCCTGAAATTTGAATTACTGGTAAAATGATTTTATTTGGAAATAAATTAAGAAATTCAGTAAACTCTACTCACGTTGGAAATTGAAGTATCCATTGTTTTAAAGTCAGTAATATTTAATGTACTATCTATGATACGTTAAATCATAATGAAAATTAAATCGTAAGGTACGAGCATTTTATACAAAATCTCAAGGACGAATACAAAACCAGTCCTTTTATTTTTAACCAATCACCAATCAACTTACCGTATATTGAGCAACCTCTAATGTCTCTGATTGGCCTCCTAAAAATCGGATGTTGGCTCGAAAAACAGTCTGGTTGCGTTATATAATTTCGTCCATACTCCCAAAACATGTTGGACTACTTTATACCGTGCCAGCTTTAAAAAAAAACGTCCACGTGAACTTACGACGCACATTCTTGCGAAATTTCTTGTGCAATAGAACCTTGACTATTGTTTCATAACATGCATTATAGCGTCCCAGCTTTTTAAAATGTCCATGTCTAAATATAGTGTCAAAGGCGTGGGTTTTCTTGTCCCGTTTCATGTACCGTTCATATTGTATACACCATTATCTTGCTTATATTTCTAATGATACCTCCTCGACAGATATTTTTTATTGTATTTTATAGCTATTAGCCAAACTTTGCTCTGTGTTTGTCACACCAACTAGTAAATATTTATCGGGGTTTTATTTTTTCTATTCAATTATCTTCAGTGTAAGCCAATATAATTACCTCATTCTTTTATTCTAACTTATCTTGTAGGAATAGGACTTCTAAAATAAGGATTCATTCCCTCGACTAACTCAGTTTATTCATGTGTAATTTTGAACAAAAGAATATTAATTCTCCGTATTCTTCTTCTTCTTCTTATCTAGCTAAACGTTGCGCTGTGTTTGTCACACCAACTAGTAAATAATTACCAGGCTTTTATATATTCCGTTCAATTATTTTCAGTGTAAGCCAATATAATGCTAGGGGGTAAATTAAGTTTTGAGGGGGGTAAAAATGGTAGTAATTTAGTACCCGGTAAACATGTGACTTGAAATGCTTCATTAGAAGTAGGTTATTGCTAATGATACCTCCTCGACAGTTTCAGTGTCAGCCAATATAATGCTAGCGGGGAAATTAGGTTTTGAGGGGGGGGGGTAAAAAGGGTAGTGATTTAGTAACCGGTAAACAGGTGACTTGATATGCTTCATTAGAAGTAGGTTATTGCAAATGATACCTCCTCGAAAGATATTTTTATGGCTCTAACAATTGTACTCTATGCTTGCCCAGAGACACGATGCGGCTTTCCCACTGTTGCTCTATGGCCGGTTATCGACACTACCTAGCTTATTGCATGTATTAAATCAGTATTTTTTACACAGTGGAACGATAAACACATAACTAATATCTCTAAAAAATTGAAGATGAAGAATTTTAAGAAAGTGTGTTCACATGATAGTGTTATTAAAGCATTGAATGCTGACAAGGAGAAGTATTTAAACTATGAAATAAGTACAAGTGGTAGCACTATCGGAAACGTATGCGTGCATTGTCATGACAGTAAGGAATTGAATTTCTTTGGAGTACCAAAAATATTCAACTCTTATGATGGTGGATATGCGAGATTGAGATCTCCGGAGATGATTGCACTCAAATAGAATGCCAACATAAAAATAATAGTTGATAAAGAGGGACATCTTCTTGCTAGTGCTTGTGGTAACATGTTACCCAGTGTTAAACCATATCGTCAGCTTTCGGGTATTAGCATTCAATCGAAAGCAAAGACGAAAAGAAAGGCCTACTCTTCTACTAATATCATAAACCATATCTTGTCTACGTGCCGGAACTGTTACCTGTGTAAAAATAGTGTGATAATAGACAGTGAAATTGCTAGAAAAATAAAAAGGGCATTGGCAGAAAATATCACTAAGGAATATAAAGATGAATCGATTAAAAACAAAGTACCAGCAAACGTTACTGCCATTGATCAAACAGTCAATGAATCAAATAATACCAAAGAAGAAAAGCATATTGAGCCTGTCGATGACACACATATAAAAATTGTGTATGAGTCAAAATGGAATAATGATTATTCTACTGATTACGAACTAAGAGAAGACAATAGCTATAGTATCAAGAGAGAACATGGTGAACCATTTTATGGAACAGATTCAAAATGTCCAAAGTTGTTCATTGATATTAATAATGTATAATAATATATATTTCTAGTATTAATATTCTACATGACATTATTTCATTAAAAATATATTATGCATTACATTGTTATGTGTTCATTATTTTCAGAGTAAGCTAGCATATCGAACGTTTAGAATGTCTATTAAAACATCGGAGGTGTAAGAAAAGGAATTTACATACATAATATATCAGATAGATAGGTTGACATAGAGAAAATCTAAGTATAAGAATGAATAAATTCTCTATCAACATCTATTGACAGATACTTGGGATAGCATTGACAAAATCAAAGCATCAGAGTGAATAAGTTCTTTATGGATGTCTTTTGACAGATACGTTTGATAACACTGACATAATTTAAGTATCAAATTGAACAAATTCTTTATTAACATTCTTTATCGATATCATATGTCGGATACGTCGGATAACATTGACAAAATCAATCTATTAGAATGAATAAATTCTCTACCATCATCCATTGTCGGATTTCTCATTATGAAAAAATTGTAAGTAAGTAAGTAGCAAACTCTTTCTTGAATTCAACTCATGGATACACAATACAGATATTATAAAAAATTGTAATTTCCATACTTCATTTGCATACAATAGATACCGAGAGTTCTGTGACTCCTCCCCGCAATGACTTCTAAGGGTTTTATGACTCCTCCCCACAATGAATTCAGATGGTTTTAGAACTCATCCCCCTAGCCATAACTCCATTCAACCTTGAGCGAAGGTATAAAAGTTTGATGAAGTATTTCTCTACTTAACAATTCCATTAATAGCTTCCAAGATGATAGGACTGTATGACACCGAATTTATCGGTTTGAAACAATCATCTTGTGGTGTTATATTTGAATGTGCATTTTTATTATTGTCTATGGAACACGAAGAAATTGACTGTTATCATTGGATAGTGAACTATAATATGTTTGGGTATGATAAAAGCTTGTGGAGTACTACATTACGTCATGTAAACAGACTGGGATTCTACGATAGAGTGATTACACCACTTAATAATACTGGTCAGGAACTGAGAAATATTCAGGAGAAAGTCAATGAAATTTGCAGCTTTTTCGGGGTTGAAGCACTCAACGTAAAGGGTAATGTACCTACAGATAAAGTTTTAATTCAAAATTGTGACCCTAGAATTCCACTTTTCAATCTAGAAGAGTTTAAGTGTCCCAAATTTGAAGGGGTTTATCACCGTCCTGAAGACGAGGTTAGGTTCTTCACGCAGTGGATACCTAATGACGTACCTGATCGTGATAAATCCATAAGACATGGTAAAAACTATTCTATATCATGGGACCATCGTTTCTGGACGTTTAAGAGTGAACTCTAAGTACTATTTTTATGTATATATGTGTTGTTTTTTTCTCAAAAAACAATCTGTTAATACGTTTAAGCAATAAATATCTTTAATCTTAACCCGTCTTTATTCTTTAGAATAGTTCTATTCATTTCAATAAATTATGAAGAAATTTTAAGTAAGTAACAATTACTTTGTTGAATTCGCTTCCTGGACACAATACAGATATCTAATTCAAGAAATCATGATAAAATCGTAAGTAAGTAATAAACTCTTTATTGTTTTCACCGATTGGATACACAATACGGAAATTTCATTCAAGAAATTATGAAGAAATTGTAAATAGGTAACAAACTCTTTCTTGAAGTCAGCTCTTGTATACATAAAGCAGAAATTTCATTAAAGAAATTATGAAAAATTGTAAGTAAGTAACAATGTGTCTATGTGTGTGTGCAAGGCAGAGCAATTTCCTCACAAATTCCACTATTTAATGCCCCCCTCCGCTCCACCGCAGTGGCCCCCCCCCCCCGCGGTGTTCCCCGCCCCCAATGTTTGCAAGAATTCTTTAAGAATGACCTCTGAATCACAAAAACTGTTTAATTAGAATAAATAGCTGTTTTGAAAGAGTTTGTTACCTATTTACAATTTCTTCATAATTTCTTGAAAGAAATTTCCCTATTGTGTATCCAATAGGTGAAAACAAAAAAGAGTTTATTACTTACTTACGATTTTATCATGATTTCTTGAATTAAATATCTGTATTGTGTCCAGGAAGCGAATTCAAGAAAGCGATTGTTACTTACTTACAATTTCTTCATAATTTAATGAAAAGAATAGAACTATTCTAAAGAATAAATACGGGTTAAGCTTAAAGATATTTATTACTTAAATGTATTAACAGATTTTTTTTTAGAAAAAAAAACAACACATATATACATAAAAATAGTACTTAGAGTTCACTCTTAAACGTCCAGAAACGATGGTCCCATGATATAGAATAGTTTTTACCATGTCTTATGGATTTATCACAATCAGGTATGTCCTTAGCTATCCACTGCCCGAAGAACCTAACCTCGTCTTCAGGACGGTGATAAGCCCCTTCAAATTTAGGACACTTAAACTCTTCTAGTTTGGAAATTGGAATCCTAGGGTCGCACTTTTGAATTAAAACTTTATCTGTAGGTACATTACCCTTTACGTAGAGTGCTTCAACCCCGAAAAAGCTGCAAATTTCACTGACTTCCTCCTGAACATTTCTTAGTTCCTGATCAGTATTATTAAGTGGTGTAATCACTCTATCGTAGAATCCCAGTCTGTTTATATCACGTAATGTAGTACTCCACAAGCTTTTATCATACTCAAACGTGTTATAGGTCACTATTCAATGATAACAGTCAGTCTTATTGCGGTCTCTAGACAATTATTAAAATACACATTAAAATATAGAACCAAAAATGGATTTTTTCAAATTAGTAATTTTGGTTGCATACAGTTCCATCAACGTGGGCGCAATTAATATAGTTGTTAAGTAGAAAAATACTTCATCAAACTTTTATACCTTTGCTCAAGGTTGAGTGAAGTTATGGCTAGGGGGATGAGTCCTAAAACCATCTAAATTCATTGTGGGGAGGACTCATGAAACCCATAGAATTCATTGCGGGGAGGAGTCATAGAACTCTCGGTATCTATTGCATGCAAATGATGTCTGGAAATTACAATTTTTTTTACAATATCTGTATTGTGTATCCATTAGTTGAATTCAAGAAAGAGTTTGCTAATTATTTACTTACAATTTTTTTATAATGAGAAATCCGACAATGGATGATGGTAGAGAATTTATTCATTCTAATAGATTGATTTTGTCAATGTTATCCGACGTATCCGACATATGATATCGATAAAGAATGTTAATAAAGAATTTGTTCAATTTGATACTTAAATTATGTCAGTGTTATAAAACGTATCTGTCAAAAGACATCGATAAAGAACTTATTCACGCTGATACTTTGATTTTGTCAATGCTATCCCAAGTATCTGTCAATAGATGTTGATAGAGAATTTATTCATTCTTATAATTAGATTTTCTCTATGTTAACCTATCTATCCGATATATGATGTATGTAAATTCCTTTTCTTACATCTCCGATGTTTTAATAGACATTCTAAACGTTCGATATGCTAGCTTACTCTAAAAATAATGAACACATAACAATGTAATGCATAATATATGTTTAATGAAATAATGTCATGTAGAATATGAATAAAAAAAATATATATTATTATACATTATTAATATCAATGAACAACTTTGGACATTTTGAATCTGTTCCATAAAATGGTTCACCATGTTCTCTCTTGATAATATAGCTATTGTCTTCTCTTAGTTCGTAATCAGTAGAATAATCATTATTCCATTTTGACTCATACACAATTTTTATAGGTGTGTCATCGACAGGCTCAATATGCTTTTCGTCTTCGGTATTATTTGATTCATTGACTGTATGATCAATGGCAATAACGTTTGCTGGTAATTTGTTTTTCATCGATTCATATTTATATACCTTAGTGATATTTTCTGCCAATGCCCTTTTTATTTTTCTGGCAATTTCATTGTCTATTATCACATTATTTTTAAACAGATAACAGTTCTAGTAGGTAGACAGGATTTGGTTTGTGATATTAGTTTTAGATTAGGTCTTTCTTGTCGTCGTTGCTTCTATTCGTCTTCTAATACCAGAAAGTTGACGATATGGTTTGACACTGGGTAAAATGTTACCACAAGCACTAGCAAGAAGATGCCCCTCTTCATCAACTATTATTTTTATATTGGCCTTCTCTTTGATTGCAATCATCTCTGGAGATCTCAATCTCGCATATCCACCATCATAAGAGTTAAATTTTTTTGGTACTCCAAAGAAATTCAATACCTTACTGGCATGACATTGCACGCATACGTTTCCGATAGTGCTCCAACTTGTACTTATTTCACAGTTTAAATACTTCTCCTTGTCAGCATTCAATGCTATGATAACACTATCATGTGAACACACTTTCTTAAAATGTTTCATCTTCACTTTTTTAGAGATATTAGTTATGTGTTTATCGTTCCACTGTGTAAAAAATACTGATTTAATACATGCAATAAGCTAGATAGTATCGATAACCGGCCATAGAGCAACAGTAGGAAAGCCGCATCGTGTCTCTGGGCAAGCATAGAGTACAATTGTTAGAGCCATAAAAATATCTGTCGAGGAGGTATCATTAGCAATAACCTACTTCTAATGAAATATATCAAGTCACCTGTTTACCGGGTACTAAATAACTACCATTTTTACCCCGCCCCCTCAAAACCTAATTTCCCCGCTAGCATTATATTGGCTTACACTGAAACTGTCGAGGAAGTATCATTAGCAATAACCTACTTCTAATGAAGCATTTCAAGTTAACTGTTTACCGGGTACTAAATAACTACCATTTGTACCCCCTCAAAACTTAATTTACCCCCTAGCATTATATTGGCTTACACTGAAAATAATTGAACGGAATAAATAAAAGCCCGATAAATATTTACTAGTTGGTGTGACAAACACAGCGCAACGTTTAGCTAGATAAGAAAAAGAAGAAGAAGAATACGGAGAATTAATAGTCTTTCGTTCACCATTATACACGAATAAACTGATTTAGTCGAGGGAATGACTCCTTATTCTAGAAGTCCTATTCCTACAAGTTAAGTTAGAATAAAAGAATGAGGTAATTATATTGGCTTACACTGAAAATAATTGAACAGAAAAAATAAAACCCCGATAAATATTTACTAGTTGGTGTGACAAACACAGAGCAAGGTTTGGCTAATAGCTATAAAATACAATAAAAAAATATCTGTCGTGGAGGTATCATTAGCACTAACCTATTTTTAATGAATTATTTCAAGGCATTTGATTATTGGGTACTGAATAATTACCATTTATACCCCCCTCAAAACTTAATTTACCCTCTAGCATTATATTGGCTTACACTGAAAATAATTGAACCGAATAAATAAAAGCCCGATGAATATTTAATAGTTGGTGTGACAAACACAGCATATTTTCTACTCGTATGTTTACCCAAATATTTAACACGTACCATTTTTCCGTACCACCCACAACACTCAATTCCTTCTAGAATTATTTAAAGTAAATACTTACCCCCTCCCACAGAAAGTTCAGAAAAACACAATAGGCTTATTTATAGTGAAGCGTTTCTTAGTCGTATGTTTACCCGAATATTTAACACGTACCATTTTTTCGCACCAGCCACAAAACTCAATTCTTCCTAGAATTATTTAAACTAAATACTTACCCTCGCCTCCCACAGAAAGTTCAGAATGACACAATAGCCTTATTTATAGTCGAATGTTTACTCGAATATTTAACACGTACCATTTTTCCGAACCACTCACAAAAATCAATTCCTCCTAGAATTATTTAAACTAAATAGTTACCCCTGCCCTAGAAAGTTCGGAAAAACACGATGGCCTTATTTATAGTGAAGCGTTTCTTAGTCGTATGTTTACCCGAATATTTAACACGTACCATTTTTCCATACCATCCATAAAACTCAATTCCTTCTAGAATTATTTAAACTAAATAGTTACCCCCGCCCTAGAAAGTTCAGAAAAACACAATAGCTTTATTTATAGTGAAGCGTTTCTTAGTCGTATGTTTACCCGAATATTCAACACGTACCATTTTTCCACACCATCCACAAAACTCAATTCCTCCTAGAATTATTTAAACTAAATAGTAAACCCTGCCTCCCACAGAAAGTTCAGAAAGACACAATAGCCTTATTTATAGTCGTATGTTTACCCGAATATTTAACAAGTACCATTTTTCTATACCATCCATAAAACTCAATTCCTCCTAGAATTGTTTAAACTAAATAGTTACCCCCGCCCTAGAAAGTTCAGAAAAACACAATAGCCTTATTTATAGTGAAGCGTTTCTTAGTCGTATGTTTACCCGAATATTCAACACGTAACATTTTTCCGTACCACCCACAAAAATCAATTCCTCCTAGAATTATTTAAACTAAATACTTACCCCCGCCCTAGAAAGTTCGGAAAAACACGATAGCCTTATTTATAGTGAAGCGTTTCTTAGTCGTATGTTTACCCGAATATTTAACACGTTCCATTTTTCCATACCATCCATAAAACTCAATTCCTCCTAGAATTATTTAAACTAAATAGTTACCTCCGCCCTAGAAAGTTCAGAAAAACACAATAGCCTTATTTATAGTGAAGCGTTTCTTAGTCGTATGTTTACCCGAATATTCATGACGTACCATTTTTCCACACCAGTCACAAAAATCAATTCCTCCTAGAATTATTTAAACTAAATACTTACCCCCGCCCTAGAAAGTTCGGAAAAACACTATAGCCTTATTTATAGTGAAGCGTTTCTTAGTCGTATGTTTACCCGAACATTTAACACGTTCCATTTTTCCATACCATCCATAAAACTCAATTCCTCCTAGAATTATTTAAACTAAATAGTAACTTCCGCCCTAGAAAGTTCAGAAAAACACAATAGCCTTATTTATAGTGAAGCGTTTCTTAGTCGTATGTTTACCCGAATATTCATGACGTACCATTTTTCCACACCAGCCACAAAACTCAATTCCTCCTAGAATTATTTCAACTAAATACTTACCCTCGCCTCTCACAGAAAGTTCAGAAAGACACAATAGCCTTATTTATAGTGAAGCGTTTCTTAGTCGTATGTTTACCCGAATATTTAACACATGCCATTTTTCCATATCATCCATAAAACTCAATTCCTCCTAGAATTATTTAAACTAAATAGTTACCTCAGCCATAGAAATTTTAGAAAAACACAATAGCCTTATTTATAGTGAAGCGTTTCTTAGTCGTATGTTTACTCGAATATTCAACACGTACCATTTTTCCACACCCGCCACAAAACTCAATTCCTCCTAGAATTATTTAAACTAAATACTTACCCCCGCCTCTCACAGAAAGTTCAGAAAGACACAATAGCCTTATTTATAGTGAAGCGTTTCTTAGTCGTATGTTTAGCCGAATATTTAACAAGTACCATTTTTCCACACCAGCCACAAATCTCAATTCCTCCTAGAATTATTTCAACTAAATACTTACCCCCGCCTCTCACAGAAAGTTAAGAAAGACACACTAGACTTATTTATAGTCGAATGTTTACCCGAATATTTAACATATACCATTTTTCCATACCATCCATAAAACTCAATTCCTTCTAGAATTATTTAAACTAAATAGTTACCCCCGACTTAGAAAGTTCAGAAAAACACAATAGCCTTATTTATAGTGAAGAGTTTCTTAGTTATATGTTTACCCGAATATTAAGCACGTACCATTTTTCCGGACCAGCCAAAAAAATCACTTCCTCCTAGAATTATTTAAACTAAATAGTTACCCCCGCCCTAGAAAGTTCAGAAAAACACAATAGCCTTATTTATAGTGAAGTGTTTCTTAGTCGTATGTTTACCCGAATATTCAACACGTACCTTTTTTCCACACCAGCCACAAAACTCAATTCCTCCTAGAATTGTTTAAATCGATTTTATAGTAAAAAAAACTGAATATATTAACACATAAACAAGACAAACCTGTTTTTTTTACACGGATAATGAACTTACCCTAAAAGGCATGTAGGCCATATATATACTATGAAGTAGAAATCTGGCTTACATGAATTAGGAGTCAGAAACCTGTCCTTCATCACATATTATACAATCCCAAATAGCACAGGAAGGAACGTAAAGGCCCCAAATAGCACAGGAAGGAACGTAAAGGTCTCAAATAGCATGGTCCTATGGCCGTACGCAAATAGCATGGTCCTATTGTCGTACGCAAATAGTATGGAGATTCCTATGGCGGTACGTAGCATAACATGGTCCTATGACGGTACGCTAATAGCATGGAAATTCCTATGATGGTACGCAGAATAACATGGTTCTATGGCGGTACGCAAATAGCATGGAGATTCCTATGGCGGTCGTAGAATAATATGGTCCTATGGCGGTACACAAATAGCATGGAGAGACCTATGGCGGTACGTAAAGTATAACTTAGATCTCTACTATTATCACCAAAGTAATGAATTGCATACATCCAATGACCATAGTAGTTTTTAGTACATTTCATTAAAAATTTTAGACTGCGAAATTTCAGGTTAATGTTGAAATTTAATTTTAGAAATTAATAATTTCAGTCGTTAGATTTTCTACAGAAACTTTTGTATTCATGCACCTTTAGTGCTCCTTTGTCATTTTGGCACCACACGTATAAAGACAGTCCTGTTTTTATCTTGCAGTTCGTTTTATCGGTAAGATAGTGAATTTCCCAAAGTTTGTGCGACTCTGCCTCTAAGATCGAGTGCTAACAATTTCTACTGTAAACAAGGCTTGCAAAGGGTTTAGTATCTATGTGAAAATATTATTGTATACTGAAGTTTAAGACGAGTTCGTGCAATGCTGAGAAATTGTGAGTTACAGGCTAAATTTAAATATAATCTCAAGACAGAATTTTACACAAAACCTTTGACGTTTCCAGCCGTTTTCTTAAAATCCTGCACACGTATAATTTTCCTAAATTCAGTTATCACTGATCATTCAAACAAATAATAATGGCTGATTTGAAAACAAAAGAGACCAGATTGCATTCGAGGACAGACTTCTTAACACATTAGGTATTATGTTGAGTACTCCTCCTACGCCCATTCGTAAATCAGTATAACTTGGAATGCTACTTATATTTGCGAAGATATGATTTACCATTTACCCCTTGTGACAGAGTGATTTAACATTGCGTCAAAACGAAAAGAATAAAATGACCCACAAATAAAAAAAGATAAAGGAGAGAAAAAGAAGACGAAATCGTAGACGACAAGGATAATTCAAAAATTAAGAACTAGAAATTGATAATTAATACCAATCCTGGTCAGGCACATACGTATAACATTTTGAAGGGAGGGGATCACAACTCCAAAAAAGCAAAAGAAATTGTGAATTATGTAGAGACTTGAACAAAATCATAAAAACTTGAAATTTGGGAGCTGGAACGCACAGGTCAGAATGCCTCAAGGAAAATCAGAAGATATTTGGTGGAGGAAGGGTGGGCCAGAGCTAAAAAAATGTGTATTTTTTGTTATATTTGTTCAGTTTTCCGGGGGAGGGGTATTTGGACCAGTCGCAACTGGGGAATCCCCTCATTCTCTTCTGGATGCACATATGAGTAGAATGGCCTTATTGACTCCGACGCCCACAATACCCCTTCGAATCCCGATCCGGACACTTTTTTTAAAAATTCCGACGCCCACACCAAATAAGGGCATAGCCTCCCTAGGGAGAATGATTACGTAATGGGGTCAATGACCTCTTTTTCCAAGGTCGATTTATTTGATGTTTCTATGTGTAATAGCTCCGGGGCGAAGGTTGCACATGCGCATTGAATTCTAACGGGAACAATGTTATTGATATAGGACTCGAGGGGGAAGTGAATTTACGAGAACTTGATTGCGTAATCGATCGTGAATGTCATGGTGTCTAGAAATAGTATTTGTTGTTGTTGCTCTCGCCCCAAATGTTATGACATTTTCGGAAACCGTTAGATCACATGTTTCCTTCTCAGCCAATCAGCGAGTCGGATACATCCTCCTTCTCAGCCAATCAGAGGGCTGGTTACATATGATTTCCCCGTTACATAACAATTCGCCCTTGAGATTTCGTATATAACGGACATGCAATGTGATTAAATTATCAGAAAGTATTGTTACACAATGGATAGAACACATGAAATTATTGATGAACTAGAAGCCATGTCAACTTCAATTTGCAATGTAAGTACATTTTTTATTTTCAAACGAATTTTCCTTGGACATCCTCCAGTATATTCAGCTAAAACGTAAATATATTCCTTTACCCCAAATGGCCCCCCCCCCCCCCACATACCGTACAAACATCACTTTACTCACTAGGAAAACATAAAATATATTCTTTTACCCTCAAAACCTAACCCCCCCCCCACCATTGTTTTACAATCAAATTCTAGCAAAAAGTAATAATTTTCCTTTCGTTAAAGTTTGACTTTTCTCAATTGTAATCTTTTCTCTAACTGAGACATCCATCGCTCTGTTGTTATTAGCTCGCTCTGATTTGACACAAGACTTCAGTGCGTGGTTAAAATTAGCTGTCACCCTTTTAAAGTACTTCCTGTAAAAGGTTTCTCAGATGAATATGTTGTTTTTTTCTCCTGTCAAATTAAAACGCTTTCATGCAGAAACTTTAAAATTAATAAGTGCATTCATATACAACCTCTTTTTGGAAAATCGATGAAATCTCCTTATATTCAAATTAAGATCTAACAATATATTTAAGAAATTGGCGAAAGGGGGAGGGGGACCATGCCTCAATTCTATAATGAAAACCAAAACTGTTTCTTCGCTTTAGGGCAGTAAGAGAACCGAGGGTTTCTAAGAAAAAAAGATAGCTTTATTATTTGTGCATTTACATCCAAGATTGTAATTTATGCTTATAAGCTGCTAGGCTAACAATCTTTTTTCTATTTTAAAAACCTATAGACGGGAAACATTAAAAAATTTTTCTCAGCATGGTAAAAATAGGGGCATTTCTTTCAATTTTTACCTCTTGCTGTGCTTTTGGGTTTAGGGGGAGGGAGCTTCTTAGTGATAAATGCATTTCTAGAAAAAATTATATGGATGATGATACTAACTTTCTTTCTATAAAAAGGGGCATATTATTTTGAAACTAATTTTTTCTCTTCTTTTTAAGGCAAATTATGAAGAATGCGTGCCCCCTCCTTCCAAGAAAGCCAGAGATGACGAGACAGCCCTATTAGTGCCAGCCCCAATGCAGCCTGGCAGAAAGTTAAAGAGAGAGTGGGCGGATAACTACAATGCCGAAGCTATGCAAGATCGTGAAATAGTCGCGCAAGAACATAGCGACGCCGCCCCGTCCACCCTCCAACACGCACTACCCGGGCCATCTGGCACCCAAGTGCAGCCGGGATATAAAAATGTAAGCATTTTTTCCTACCTTTCTATTTCTTCCAATTTTTAGTCCTTTTCAATCCCAATATAAACTTATCTCTGTGAGATATTAACCCCATATTACATATCTAAATGTAATTTTTTGCAAGGAAACCACTCTTTTCTAATCTTTCCTATCGCTTCGCTATCTCATAATAATATTTTTAGCTAATTTTCTAGTTTACTCTTTGAGAACCTTTTATCAAAAAATGCTATTTTTGCTAGAATATTATAGTTTTAAGTGGCCTTGAAGTACACCTTTTATTTAATCACAGTAAAATTATGTCAGAGATATTACAGGACATTGCCCCCCCCCCCCTTTTAAATCAGGTCACTGTTATCGCATACATTCAGCAGTCTGCTGAATCGGCTCGTAGTGAAGCCGAAAAGGGATACTATACCCCGGACAGAATTTCCTCATAGAAAACTGCCTTTGCGTTATAAACTGCCGATTTATTTAAACACAATTTTCTATGAGGAGGCTATCAAGTAAAGACCACGGTTTTTCAAAAGCTGATTAGTTTCTACCCATTTCCTCCATCTTTTCGCTTTTCGCTTTTTTTCAACACTGTAAAATTAAAATTTCATAGATTTTAAAAGATTTTTTTCCCCACTCAATTTGTGTTGGACAGAGATTATATCATTGCAATCTCTTACACATATGCCTAATTCTAATTTGCGTAACGATTGTCTTGATCAACTTTGCATGATTTTGCATGGAGAGACATTCCTGAATAAGAATTAACGGTTCTCGAATTTAATTGTACTGTTTCCCAGAGAATACGCTTGGAAACAGAACAGACACGAGATTAAAAATAATCTAGGCTCATTTGGAGTCATAGACAGCCTGTACGGGGAGTAGGCGAAACGACTTATGCCGCCTAACAATACGGTTTTTGGGGCATTAGGTAAACGGCTGGGAGCCGCGGAGCCCGGAATGCGCCGATGGGTCCGGGGAGTGCTGTGGGGGGCACGGTTAGGGACGCGCCGGGGGACGGGCCACGGGGCCGGGAAGAGCCACGGGCTCAAGAAGTATCGCGGGACGGGATGCGGACCCCGAGAAGCGCCACAGGGAGGCGCTGTGGCTCCGAAAAGCGCCACGGGTCAGGGAAGCGCCCCAGGGATGCGCCACGCGTCAGGAGAGCGAGGGGGGAAGTGCCAAGGGTCTGGGAAGCGCCACGGGCTCGAGAAGCACCGCGGGAAGCGATGCGGGCCCCAAGAAGCGTCACGGGCCAAAGAAGCATCGCGGGAAGCGATGCAGGCCCCGAGAAGCACCACAGGGATGCGATGTGGCTCCGTAAAGCGCCACGGGTGGTCCGGGAAGCGCTGTTGGGCAAGGTTAGGGAGCGGGCCCCGAGAAGCGCCACGGGCCAGAGAAGCATCGCGGGGAGCGATGCAGGCCCCGAGACGCGCCACGGGGATGCGGTGTGGCTCCGTAAAGCGCCCCGGGTGGTCCGGGAAGCGCTGTGGGGCAAGGTTAGGGACGCGCTGGGGGGGGAGCGCCGAAAAAAAAAATAATTTTTTAACACTATTAAAAAAAACGAACAAATTTTCGCATTACTTTACATATCTTATATTATCTTCAGTTGAATTAAAAAAATTTTATTAATCAAAAATAATCAAAATTTTAAAAGCAATAGGGGATGATTTGAACACATTGAAAATAAGCTATTTTTTCATTTATAGATTGGACGAGCATTGGTCCCTTATTCGCCGTCCAGTGAAGAAGGGGAAGAAGAGGAGGCACACGTGGAGTCCCCCAACAATTTAACATGGGACGATAGCATTGAAGTACCTTTTAATATTGATGAGTTTTTTGCTGATTTTTTTAAAGTAGATAGTAGCACAGTTGAGCTGGTAGACTTGAGTCCGAATAATTTAAAAATTTTAATTGATTTTACCGGTAACCCTCAAACCTCCGATACCCTAACGACTCCACTTCGAACAACTGAAGTGGAGCATTCGCCAGATATTGCTGAAGAACTTGGGGGAGGGGGTAATATTGAAGAGGGGGAGGGGGGTAAAACTCTCCCAGACTTTCAGTTGTCCAACAGAATTTTGAATAATATAGTTGTTTTCACTGCACTGTTTGGGGATACCTTTAATACACTTATGGCGGGAAAATTTGTTTTTGACCCTGTAGAGATTGTACACAACTATGTAGATAAAATTCGTGCACTTCTGGAGAACCAGATTCAGTTGTGGGGAGGTAGGGATTCAATTAAGGTTTCCATTGTTTTAAAGGTTTTTTATTTGAATGAGGGAAAAAGCGAGGTGTACTATCATTTTATACATTCCTAGATGCGTTTGGTTTATTCGAATTTAGAAAATTTTGAGGGAGTTTTCTTAGATTGGGTCGATCAAATTATAACGCATCTCGAGAACTTTAACGAAAATGGTAGTGGCTCAGTAGTTTTATTTATTGAAAATTTAAGTGTAAATATATGTAAATTTAATAAAGTTTTTATTTTAAGCGGGGGGCATGGGGGGGGGAGGGCAGTTGAACTAAATTATAATCCAGATCTAGTAGGTTGTCAAGGTGTCCAGAAGATCTGTTTTGAAACAGGTCAAAAGTGTTTCAGATATGCTTTTATCATATCAGCCTTTCAGCCTCTAGCAGATGACGCTACCAAGACGAATTTAGACAATTGGGCTGTACATGGGAAGGAGGGGTCCAGTTTTCCCATTGTAGATTTTTCTTGCCTAGAGGGGAAATACCCAGTAACGCTATGATCTATTGACATTTTTGAAAGGGCTAATGCTCACTTGAATATCGGCGTTACTGTGGTACAATACGAAACAGAATTTGAAGATGGGGCTCGTTCTAAAAGAAAGGGGGTGGTCTTTCCTGTAAGGGGTCCGTCAGTTGATTTGGTTATACACTGGGTGTGTTTATTTTACATACCACCTAGTCAACCGAACACAATCGGTCATTTTAACCCTATCACTGATAGTAGTAGAGTCATGAGGGAGGGTATGATTAGGGGGTAATGTTTCTACTGTCCAACATGCCTCTCTAGATTCCGTAGTGATATGAAACTACGGGGTCATATGAAGCATTGTAGCCAGTATGGCTACCAGACAGTGGAAACGGTTTCAGGGGGTAGGTCAATTCTACGTTATAAAAATTTCCAAAAGACCCTTCTCCAGTGCAACAAAATATCTTTTGACTGTGAGGCTAAGCTGGTGGAGGTGAATGACCCACAATTTCCAAGCCGAGTCAAAGAACATCTGGATATTGCAGTGTCCTACACCCCCGCCCAAAGAGACAGTTCTAACACCAGGCGGTTTTTAGAAATAGTTGAAACATTGGATGAGCGGGAGTGCATGGTCAAGGCATTGACTGAACTGATTGGCACGGCTAATGGTGCTATTTCTCGTTTGAGAAATACCCATTATCCACTGGCGTTGTCTGCAGGGGATCGTCGCGCGATTAAAAATCAAAAAATCTGGGGGGTTTGGGCGGGGGAGTTTGCAGAGGTGGATACGGGGACGAAAGGGAAACGAGGGGGGAGGGGGAAAGTTAGAGATCATGACAATTTGTGGCAGGAAATATCCTCGGGGGGTAGTAATTTTAGAGGGGTTGCGCATCAATCGTGTAATTTAAATGTTAGCCAGCAGTTTTTTATCCCTGTTTTTATTCATAATTCCAATAATGATTTAAAATTTATTTTACTGGCACTGGCACGTATGCATAGGGAGGGAGGGGGAGTAGATTGTCCATGGGTAAATAGTTCATTTACCTACAACATAATTCCCAAATCAGCTGAGAAGTTATTGCTTCTTGAACTTAATTGGCAGGCAGTGGATAATGGGCCTACGT
Source organism: Artemia sp. Qi Xiang Cuo (assembly GCF_049724085.1). NCBI lineage: Eukaryota > Metazoa > Arthropoda > Branchiopoda > Anostraca > Artemiidae > Artemia > Artemia sp. Qi Xiang Cuo. The sequence continues at coordinate 23,427,067 of NC_142810.1, read as the reverse complement.
GTTGTAATAAAATCAGGTTTTTAGATTCCTTTATTTTTTTACCCAAGGCATTGAGTAAATTTATTCAAGTGCAAAAAAGCGACAATTTTGATAGCTTTCCCTTGCTTAAACAGCACTTTCCAGACAGTGAAATGTATGACCTCTTGACCTGCAAAGGTATATACGCATAGGACTATTACTGTTCTGGCGCACGCTTAAGTGAGGAGAAACTACCTCCAATTGAAGCTTTTTACAATTCACTGACCAACAGTGAATGCACAGCCGAGGAGTATGAGTTTGCCAAGAAGGTTTGGTCCAAGGGGGATTGTAAAAATGGGTGGGATTATTGTAGACTGTACTTAGCCAGTGACGTTCTAACTCTGTTGGATATAATCTGTAAGAACACAGACCAGATCTATTCAGAGTTCGGGTTAGATATAGGCTACTATTTTTCTACACCCCATTTAGTAATCTATTTATTTTTAAAAATTAGCAGGGAGTAAATAGGCCTAATCACGGATGTAGATCAGTACATTTTTGTAGCGCGTTCAATGTGGGGGGGATATGTTTTTCACGGGGACCGCGTCTTATCAACCGATCCGAGCGGACAAAGCACCGGTGTAAAGTCAAATGCAGTGTTCTTGGACATGAACTCATTGTATCCCTCGGCAATGTCACACTACTCTTTGCCATGTGGGAACTATCAATGGCTTGAGAATCCTTGTGAGTTCCCCGACATTACCACCGTCAAGGACAATGGGTCACAAGGATGGTTCTTTGAAGTTGACGGTCACATTCCGCTGGCGCTTCACGACTCAGTCAAAGATTTTGTCTTTCCCTGTATCAATCGGCCCGTGAACAGGGGCTCTCTGAGCCCCTACAATCGTTCATTGGTTGAGGATATGGGGATGCACTGGACTCCCTCCAAACAGAAACTGATTGCTGATTTGGACCCTAAAGAGAATATCGTTGTTCACCATGTGATTTTGCAATGGATGGTGAGAAACGGTTTCAAAATCACTAAAATACATAGGGTCCTGCAGTTCAATCAGCGACCCTACTTGAAAACGTTTATCGACACCTTTGTCGATAAACGCTCTAGGGCAAATTCAAAGGTGGAGAAGGAAATTTACAAGCTCATCCTAAATTCAGCGTTTGGCAAAATGTGTGAAAGCGTTCGTAATATATCTCGCTGAGACGTCGTGACTGACCCTCTAGAGTGTGCACGAATTATTGCCGACCCCAATTTTACATCATTCACTAGCATAGAGACCGGCATGGTTCTTCTACACAGGCGAAAGCGAAATGTAGTACTGAACAAGAATATTGCAGGAGGCAGTTCAGTACTAGAAATTTCAAAAAAGCTCATGTTGTCATTCCTTTACAATGTGTGCAAGGTGCAATGGCCACGAGAGGGGGAGGTTCAAGTTTACTATGGTGATACAGATTCTCTGCTGTTAAAGGTAAATGGGACTGAAGATTTATTGGGTGATTTAGAAAAGGGGGTGCACATCAGCTCGCGGATGGATTTCACCAACTGGAATCCGTCTCTCTACCCCGAGTTGGTGAAACTTCAAGCCCCCAACCAACTATTAAAATTAAAATCAGAGACGGGGAGTGATTTGATATCCAGGGGGATGTTCCCGGGCCCCAAAGTTTATTGCGTTGAAACTCATAGTGGGGAAGAAAAGCAGGCGTGTAAAGGGGTGCCTACACATTTTGTAAAGAGCAATTTTAACATGAGTGTCTACAGAGACTGTGTAGAAAGTAGCCTAGTGCCAAGAGCACAAGTGCTTGCAATTCGCTCTCTACAGTATAGAAATTATACTGTAAGAGTGGAAAAGAATGCAATGTCGTGTATATCCGACAAAGTATATGTGCTCGAGAATGGTGTGAGTTTCCTACCCCACGGCCACTACCGTATTTCGGATCGAGTTGAATGCATTGACTATCGCAATCAACTTGGTCTGGATAAATTAACCTAATCTGACTAACCTCCACCCCGACCTGTTCATAAATTAACTAATCCCAATCTCACTAGCTTAACCCATCCACTAACCTGCAGTGACGACAACTATTGTTTTTCCATCGCGGTTCCCGGGGGGTGGGGGGGGGGTCCCTTCCCGCGGCCGCCCAGGGGGGGGGGTCCCCGCCCGCGGCCGGCTGGCAGTTGGCCCCGCGGTCACCGGGGGGTGGGGGGATCCACAACTTTAAATTCACCATAATCAAGTTCAACTGTGCTAGCAATTTCCAAGTGTGTGTATTTTCTGTTCTATAAAACGTGTTGTATTGAAAAGTGTTTGTTGTTTTTTTTGTACAGAAAGTGTTTAAAGACACAAAGTGTTATAATTGTTAATGTTGAACAAATAGAGTTTTCATGTTGACCATGAAATTTTGTCACGTTGAAAAAGTTTTCATTTTGTTGTATAGAAAAGTGTTGTAGAGAAAAGTGTTGATGTACAAAAAGTGCTGTAGATGGACAAAAGTGTTTAAAGACAAAAAAGTGTTATCATTGTTCATGTTGAACAAATAGAGTTTTCATGTTGACCATGAAATTTTGTCACTTTGAATAAGTGTTCATATTGCTGTAATAATTGTTGCCATGAAATATTGTTTTTGTTCTTGAATAGATAGATCTATGGGAAAATTACTACTTACTCATGGGACACATATGGTTTACAGTTAGTCATAGTCCGGCTGTTGTCAACAGCATGTATCAATTTAAAACACCCTTCAAATCGTTTCTGTGTGAGCCCTCAATGTCGGGGAGAACAACACTTTTAGCTAGAATAATTCAAAATTGCGATAAAATGTTTTTGGAAAAGCCGAAAAAAATCTACTATTGCTATAGTATTTGGCAAGAGTCCTATGATAAAATAAAAGCTATTGCCACAGCATACCAATACAATTCATACGAGGACTTGATGTTTTCAATAGTATTGAATCGAACTCGTGGCTAATTATTGATGATTTAACTGAATCCATTGAACAGTTCTCACAGGAAATGCTGCAATTGTTCACTGTCCGATCTCATCATGAACATATTTCCATAGCCCTAGTTTTACCCAATCTGTTTCATCAGAGCAAATGTATGCGAACCCTTGCTTTGAATTGCACTATCTATATTATCTATCGAGTCGTTCGTGATTCTAGATCGCTCATAACTCTCAATAGACAGATAGACTCTGGTGCCCCTACATTTCGAGGTTAAGCGTACACTTACCCGAATAGCCATCCCTATGGGTAAATTTTGTTGCATCTTAATCAGAGGAATCTCGAGGACATTCGTATATTAACAGACATTTTCGAACAAGAACTTACAACAGATCTTCCGGTGAATAGTAGAAAAGGCTATTACTTGGCGTTATGACATTGAAGAAACTACACGAACAACGGCATTTATTTTCCCTTTAGGCACTTCAAAACCATAACTAAAAATAAACTAAACTAAACAATACTAAAATCTAAACTAAAACTAAACACTAATCTAAAACTAAACTAAAACCAAACTAAGCTACTAAATTAAAACTCTAACTAAAACTCTTTAGCAAACTTTAGCTAAACTAAAACTCTAATCTAAACTAAACTAAAAGTAAACTAAAACTAAAACTAAAAATCTAGACTAAACTAAAACTAAACTAACTCAAACTAAACTAGAAATAAATTCTAATCTCTAAACTACTAAACTATAACTCTAACTAAAACTAAACACTAATCTAAAACTAAACTAAAACTAAACTAAAACTCCAAACTAAAACTAAACACTAATTTAAAACTAAAATTAAACCAAACTAAGCTACTAAATTAAAACTCTAACTAAAACTCATATGTAAAACGAAAACTCTTAACTAAAAAAACTAAAAGTAAACTAAAACTCAAACTAAAAATCTAGACTAAACTAAAACTAAACTAACTAGAACTAAACTAGAAATAAATTCTAATCTCTACTACTAAAGTATAACTCTAACTAAAACTAAACACTAATCTAAAACTAAACTAAACTAACTAAAACTCTAAACTAAAACTAAACACTAATCTAAAACTAAACTAAACTATAACTCTAACTAAAACTAAACACTAATCTAAAAATAAAATAAATTATCACTCTAAACTAAAACTAAACACTAATCTAAAACTAAACTAAAACCGAACTAAGCTACTAAATTAAAACTCTAACTAAAACTCTTTAGCAAACTGTAGCTAAACTAAAACTCTAATCTAAACTAAACTAAAAGTAAACTAAAACTAAAACTAAAAATCTAAACTAAAAGTAAACTAAACTAACTAAAACTCTAAACTAAAACTAAACACTAATCTAAAACTAAACTAAACTATAACTCTAACTAAAACTAAGCACTAATCTAAAAATAAACTATAACTCTAAACTAAAACTAAGCACTAATCTAAAACTAAACTAAAACCGAAATAAGCTACTAAATTAAAACTCTAGCTAAGACTATTTAGCAAACTGTAGCTAAACTAAAACTCTAAACTAAAACTAAACTAAAAGTAAACTAAAACTAAACATACAAATCTAGACTAAACTAAAACTAAACTAACTAAAACTCTAAAATAAAACTAAACACTAATCTAAAACTAAAATAAAACCAAACTAAGCTACTAAATTAAAACTCTAACTAAAACTCATATGTAAAAAGAAAACTCTTAACTAAAAAAACTAAAACTAAACTAAAACTAAAACTAAAAATCTAGACTAAACTAAAACTAAACTAAACTAACTAAAACTCTAAACTAAAACTAAACACTAATCTAAAACTAAACTAAAACCAAACTAAGCTACTAAATTAAAAATCTAACTAAAACTAAACACTAATCTAAAACTAAACTAAAAATCTAGACTAAACTAAAACAAAACTAACTAAAACTAAACTAGAAATAAATTCTAATCCCTAAACTACTAAACTATAACTCTAACTAAAACTAAACACTAATCTAAAACTAAACTAAAACCAAACTAAGCTACTAAATTAAAACTCTAACTAAAACTCTTTAGCAAACTGTAGCTAAACTAAAACTCTAATCTAAACTAAACTAAAAGTAAACTAAAACTACAACTTAAAATCTAGACTAAACTAAAACTAAACTAACTAAAACTAAACTAGAAATAAATTCTAATCTCTAAACTAATAAACTATAACTCTAACTAAAACTAAACACTAATCTAAAACTAAACTAAAACTAAACTAAAACTCCAAACTAAAACTAAACACTAATCTAAAACTAAAATTAAACCAAACTAAGCTACTAAATTAAAACTCTAACTAAAAATCATATGTAAAACGAAAACTCTTAACTAAAAAACTAAAAGTAAACTAAAACTCAAACTAAAAATCTAGACTAAACTAAAACTAAACTAACTAAAACTAAACTAGAAATAAATTCTAATCTCGAAACTACTAAAGTATAACTCTAACTAAAACTAAACACTAATCTAAAAATAAACTAAACTAACTAAAACTCTAAACTAAAACTAAACACTAATATAAAACTAAACTAAACTATAACTAACTAAAACTAAACACTAATCTAAAACTAAACTAAACTAATTAAAACTCTAACTAAAACTAAACACTAATCTAAAACTAAACTAAAACTGAACTAAGCTACTAAATTAAAACTCTAACTAAAACTCTTTAGCAAACTGTAGCTAAACTAAAACTCTAATCTAAACTAAACTAAAAGTAAACTAAAAATAAAAATCTAAACTAAAAGTAAACTAAACTAACTAAAACTCTAAACTAAAACTAAACACTAATCTAAAACTAAACTAAACTATAACTCTAACTAAAACTAAACACTAATCTAAAACTAAACTAAAACTCTAAACTAAAACTAAAACTAAACACTAAACTAAAACCAAACTAAGCTACTAAATTAAAACTCTAACTAAAACTCTTTAGCAAACTGTAGCTAAACTAAAACTCTAATCTAAACTAAACTAAAAGTAAACTAAAACTAAAACTAAAAATCTAGACTAAAATAAAACTAAACTAACTAAAACTAAACTAGAAATAAATTCTAATCTCTAAACTACTAAACTATAACTCTAACTAAAACTAAACACTAATCTAAAACTAAACTAAACTAACTAAAACTCTAAACTAAAACTAAATACTAATCTAAAACTAAACTAAAAACGAACTAAGCTACTAAATTAAAACTCTAACTAAAACTCTTTAGCAAACTGTAGATAAACTAAAACTCTAATCTAAACTAAAATAAAAGTAAACTAAAACTAAAACTAAAAATCTAGACTAAACTAAAACTAAACTAAACTAACTAAAACTCTAAACTAAAACTAAACACTAATCTAAAAATAAACTAAACTATAACTCTAACTACAACTAAACACTAATATAACACTAAACTAAAATAACTAAAACTCTAAACTAAAACTACACAATAATCTTAAACTAAACTAAAACCAAACTAAGCTACTAAATTAAAACTCTAACTAAAACTCTTTAGCAAACTGTAGCTAAACTAAAACTCTAATCTAAACTAAACTAAAAGTAAACTAAAACTAAAACTAAAAATCTAGACTAAACTAAAACTAAACTAACTAAAACTAAACTAGAAATAATTTCTAATCTCTAAACTACTAAACTATAACTCTAACTAAAACTAAACACTAATCTAAAACTAAACTAAAACTAAACTAAAACTCCAAACTAAAACTAAAAATCTAGACTAAACTAAAACTAAACTAATTAAAACTCTAACTAAAACTAAACACTAATCTAAAACTAAACTAAAAATCTAGACTAAACTAAAACTAAACTAACTAAAACTAAACTAGAAATAAATTCTAATCCCTAAACTACTAAACTATAACTCTAACTAAAACTAAACACTAATCTAAAACTAAACTAAAACCAAACTAAGCTACTAAATTAAAACTCTAACTAAAACTCATATGTAAAACGAAAACTCTTAACTAAAAAAAACTAAAATTAAAATAAAACTAAAACTAAAAATCTAGACTAAACTAAAACTAAAATAACTAAAACTAAACTATAAATAAATTCTAATCTCTAAACTACTAAACTATAACTCTAACTAAAACTAAACACTAATCTAAAACTAAACTAAAACTAAACTAAAACTCTTTAGCAAACTGTAGCTAAACTAAAACTCTAATCTAAACTAAACTAAAAGTAAACTAAAACTAAAAATCTAGAGTAAACTAAAACTAAACTAACTAAAACTAAACTAAAAATAAATTCTAATCTCTAAACTACTAAACTATAACTCTAACTAAAACTAAACACTAATCTAAAACTAAACTAAAACTAAACAAAACATAAATTATAACACTAAACTAAACATTAAACTAAAACTAAACAAAAATCTAAACTAAACCAAACTGAAACTAAACTAAATAAAGGTAATAAAAAAAAAACTTAAAATAGACTAAAAATCTAAACTAAATAGTTAATAAAATAATAACATAAAAATCTAAACTAACCTAATCTGCAATCTTCTTTTTCTAATATTTCCGCCCCCCCCCACTGAGGGACGTAGACGGAGAGGTAACCGGCCCTCTGCTTGGGTGTGAAGGAGGAGGTAAGCGACTCGCTGATTGGTGGAGAAGGACACACGTGATCTAACTGTTTCCGGGAAAGTCATAACATTTGGGCGAGAGCAACAACAACAAATACTATTTCTGGACACCATGACATTCACGAACGATTACGCAATCAAGTTCTTGGAAATTCACTTCCCCCTCGAGTCCTAGATCAATAACATTGTTCCCGTTAGAATTCAATGCGCATGTGCAACCTTCGCCCCGGAGTTATTACACATAGAAACATCAAATAAATCGACCTTGGAAAAAAAGGTCATTGACCCCATTACGTAATCATTTTCCCTAGGGAGGCTATGCCCTTATTTGGTGTGGGCGTCGGAATTTTTAAAAAAAGTGTCCGGATCGGGATTCGAAGGGGTATTGTGGGCGTCGGAGTCAATAAGGCCATTCTACTCATATGATCACAAATATAATTAAATCCTTTATGGTGTCTAATGGTCGCTTTTTTTGCTAAGCGGACACTCGAACTCGGTTTTGTATTAGCCGAAACCAAATCGGGCAATCAGTATGATTAGTTGCCACAAAACCAAGTTTCGAAACCACTCGAAATTACTGGCAAACCAACTATACTTTCGATCGCTGATATCCATCGGTACGGGATCATCTACGAAACCTACTGTCAACAATCTTGGTAGGCCTTGTTATTCTAGGAAAAATACTATAAATTTTTTATAGAGAAGCTAAAGACTTGACTTAATAAAAAATTTCGTCGTTATGAGAGAAGGGGGAGTATATTCACCCCTCCCCCCCCAAACTCTGGCTAATGTGAGCATGAATTATAGGTTAGATCAAGGAGAATTAATTGCACGAACTCAAGGAGATACATGGATAATTGGTAGGAAAAGTGACAATAGAGAATTTTTCATCATTCTCCAAGAAAAAAACTACAACCTAATCGATGTTGAAGGTTAGTACTAGATTATTATTTAGTTTTCTTTAAAACTTATCACTGTGTGAAGTAATATTTTTTTTATTTGTTTAGTTTTGGTAACAAATTGCCTTTTCGAACATGCAGCATTTAGCTTCCCTCGTTTCCCTCTTATATGTTAAACTGGATTCAATATAGGAAAAAAATTAAGCTAGCAAGATAACTAAAAATAAGATAAAATATTTTTTTGTAGCTGCGATATATTTACTATGAAAGTAGGAACTAAGAAAGTTTGTTCTAACAAATTCTCTGGAAGGAAAGAATCGAAAAAAAAAAATCTGAAAAAAAATATAGAAAAATAAGAGGTGAATCATATTACCTTTAATAATTTGTTGGGGAGGAATTGCAAGCCCAAAGGGCCCTTCCTGCATATGCGGCTTGGTTAAGTTAACAGAAGTTTACTATTCGTGGCATTGCACAACTCATATTAAAATTAGTTTGTCCTCCTGAAGACGGTGACAGAAAGAACGGTGTCGTAGCTTGAATTCTGTTTTACGAGGGATATGACTCGTTTTAAGTATGAGGGACCTAGTTATGGAAAATTTTCTTTACTAGCCATTATGTTGCTGAAAATACAAAAATTCGTGTAGTTTTTTTTTACACCTGGAAGGGAAAGCGTTGGCAAAATAGAGTTGTAAAACAAAATGAAAGTGACCGAACCAAACTTAAGACCGGGAGGTTCAAGAGGGCAATATGTGCTCAATTACCCCTCCGTTTATTCCCTCCCAAGATTCTCTTTTCTCCTTCCTATAGATTTGAAAAATTACCTTTTTGGTATTTTCATTGAAAAATGGCTAATTTAGTATTTCCATGGAAAGAAATAACAAAGCTGCTCACCCCACCCTCCCTAGATTATAAAAAATACATTTTGTCCCTCCCCTTAATTTCTGTGAATTGATGCCAGTGCCCTTATTTGCGTTTTTTATTTACATAAAACGCAGAAATTTTCAGGATATGTTCTTTATTGGTGAAGGTTGTATTTATGGAGTAAACAACCGATACTACACTATTTTGCGCGTTCAGAGGTATAAACAATACGGCTAAAAGGAGGGGGGAGGCTCTGTTCTATTCGTTGACGAAAAGTCAATAAAGGTGAATGTCTGCTAATTATTCTATAATAGAGGTGTCTATGATTGCAACTTACCCCTGCAGACCAGGAAATGTATAGTGGTTAGGCACCTTTTGATTTGTCGGTTAAAAATTGTGAAAAGTGTTTACCAATCACAAACCGCTTGAGTAATTAAATACACTTGTTTAAATTTTGTGGAAAACCATCAAAAATAATTGAATTTTTTTTCTTAAATTTGCTAAATGTTCTTACATACTACGAGAATTCTATTTACAAAAGAAATGAATTACGTAGCTATGCAATTTCCACTAAAAATAAATAATTGTAATTAATTTTTTAGTCCCTTTCACGAAATTGAAAAGATAGCAGTGGAAAGGGAGCGAAAATAGTAAAAACAAACAAGCAAAATTGCAAAAATGGTAATAAAAATGGAAGAAATGAATAGTAAAAAAGCAAATTAAATCAAGAGCAAATTAAATCAAGAAGGGTAGGACTTGATTGATCCGTGGGGACCCAGTTTTTCAGAAAATGTCAAGCGGAGATGTGTTTTAATTGTAAGAAACTGAAAACTAAGATGAATTTTAAGGAAAGAGCAGAAAGGGCTAAACTAGAAGTAAGAAGCTGACATTTAATCTGCACGCTGTGGAATGCAAAATGCCGATTGAAAAATTAGCTTTAACAACTACAAAAATAATTTTTTGAAAATTAAAAAAAGGGTAATTTTTGGTAACAATAGTTGGTGGAGGCGCTAGTGATAATTCTTCAAATGATTCCTGCCCAGCTTTTGTCTTGTATAATTTTTTTTTTATATAAATTAAAGCACTTCTCCGACTATTAACTACTACTACTGACAACTTACCGCAGCACCCAGCCGCCTGAGTTCAACACGGATACGCACGATCCTCCTCCGTCCCAATGTATTCAAAGCCTCCCTTTTTACACCCTCCCAAGAACTTCCAATTGTGCTTATAAATTTCCTAACAACCCCCTCCCACCCCATTCGGAGACGACCTGCTTTTCGTTTGGCCAAAAAGGACGACCTTGGCAATCTGTCATCCTTCATCCTCGGAACATGTTCTAGGAAATTTAACCTTTCTCTCACTATAGCCTTAGAAAGCGGGATAGAACCGTATTTTTCTACAGCTTACTGTTTGAAATACGTTCAGTCAACCGTCGACATACAATCCGTAGACAATTTCTCTGGAAAACATCTGAAAACTCCTCTTCCGTCTTTCTGAGTGGCCACTTTTCAGAAACATACTTGGCCTTAGTTCACTTATCTTCCTATTTTTCCAAACTTTTTTCCAACCGCGAAAAAAACACCCTGGGCCCTGGCTATTCTACTGTTAACATATTCGCTGCATCTACCGTCTTTGCTAACAATAGTACCTAGGTAAGGGAAGCTGTCCAATTTACCAATCTTCTCGTTACCCGGCATCACTTTTTCACTTATTCCCAGTCTAAGCGACTTAGTCTTCATAACATTAATTTTCAAACCCATCGTTGCATCCTGAACTGTCTACACCTCCAAAAATTCATTCGTTTTGCCAACATTTTCATCTAGGACACTCAAATAATCAGCTTAATCTAAGTCTAGGGGAGTTTTACTTCTGCAATTGATACCGTACTATCCCTTAGCCTATGCTCTGTTCCTTAAGACAAAGTCCATCAAAATCATCCATATCAATGGAGAAAGAACGTAACCCTCCTTAATTCCTGATTCAACACGAAACCAGCTAGAACTCTTCTATCGGCTGAATCAAACGCGTGCTCATAATCTACAAAACTGAGGACTAAAGGGGACTGATGACTGAAACATCTCAATTATCAAACTAAGAGTGAAAATTCGGCAGATGCATCCTCTGCCCTCCCTAAAACCACATTGTTCTTTTCTTAAAACTTCATCTAAAGCATCTCAAAGTCCAAAAATTATAATCATACTAAATAATTTGCTTCCCACAGAAACCAAGCTAATACCTCTATAATTACCACACTCACTCTCTTATCACATTTCTTACAGAGGGGATTAATTAAAGTTTTCCTAAAATCTTAGGTACTTCCCTTTTTTTCAAGTCAGGTTTATTATCTTCAGTAATTTATCTTTAACGTCACAACCACTATATATAAAAAAAACTCATTTATCACACGATCAGCATAGTATGAATTTATTTCGAACGACTGTCGATTAATCACAATCTAATTTATACAACTACTTCAATCCAGAGATGAGCAAAGATTGGATTGGCAGGCCACCTGACACCCTATGTTTTGCTCCTTAAAGGTTTCACATCTAAAAAATAATTAATGAAAACTAACTGCTTATTCTCTTTTTAACACCTTTCGAGTTAGATATCGTAAATACAAATATTCTTCTGTGTCAGAGTATGTTTTGTTATCTTGAAAAGAATTCTGCCTAAAGAATATTTTTCAAGCTACCATCCCTCTCCCATCCACCACCATAAAAGATTCTCCAGACGCCCATAGTGATATCACAGTTTATGCAGTTCTTCCAATGAAACATTCATAGACCATAGGCAGATAGGCTTCATCCGAACCAAATTGGAAATAAAATTACCCGTTTTAATGCTTCTTGCTAAAGTCCATAGGATACCTCGCTCAAAAAGGTAGGTTTTTATGCAAAATCAATTTTTGCCTTTTTCTGGTTGTTTATGTACGGGCAACTTATTACAGTGGAGACAGGAGCTCGAGAAATTACCTCTGCCATATAACATTTGGTATTTTTCCGAATTTTTTTTCCAAACTTCATAATCGTATTTTGTTTTAAAAAACTGAAATCCGATACTTACTACTACATCAATTTTGCTCTTATTCTAACACAAAAAATACCAGGCGCTAGATAGCATTGCTATTTTTCGACACTAGCGCCAGTTTCCACTCTTGTAAGTTGCTTATGAATACCCTTTCTTGTTTTGGTTAATATTTACCACATCCGTTGACGAACCCTAGTTTTGAATGAAAAGGCTGATATATGTCCCAAGTTTAATAGACAAGAGTCTAATAATGTTTCGGTACAAAAGTCAGAAGAATTATGAAAATCAAATATACTCTGTTTGCATTATGTATCTAATTATTTTCCTGTTTTAACCCCAAAATAATATGTAAATCAGAAAGAAATGGGAGAAATGAAATCGAAGCAAGTTGGCTTCAATGAAGAAGAAGAAACTAAAACAATCAAAGCTTCATACACAATTTCCGATTAAAATCCTATAGCTATTTTTGCTTTTCTAGCTTTAGCCAAACTAAGAACAATTTCAGTAACGATTAATACTAATACCCAAGAGAATCTGTTGGTCCATTTATGTTGGCGCAATATGAATTAGAAACTTAGGATTAATGATTCAAGATTCTTAGCCTGAACGACAACAATGTCAATAGCAAAAAAGATTAATTTATTTCTATTTATTTATATGATAGGGTGCCAAGTTTTCTAGAAAAAATTGTTATTCATAAACATCTTCATGATCACCAACGTAGCGAACGATATCAGCTGGTCGTAGTAAACGCTCTGCATCTGCATCTGGGATCTCAAAACCTAAAATTGTACATATTGTGACAAACTTATATTATAACATACTTGTGACTAAAATATTATGACAAACGCAACAGTCCAGTGTGAAAAAATGCGCAAGGTCAGGCTGTTTTTACAGAGGAGCAAATCTTGCAGAAAGACTTCTTTCCCGTACATGGATGGAACTCATCTTTTATGGAAAGTTACCCCACTCCGTCTATCTGAATCATAGAATTTAGAAAATAGATAAGTAAGTAAAAACAGTACAAAAAAAAACTCTTGGGGATTTTCCCAGAAAGGGATTTAGTCCTTTTCAGCATGGGTTTCTCAAGAATTTAATATGCATATTTGTGTTAAACTTTTCCCATGTGCTTACACTGAGTGGCATCATTGAACAGTTCTTTATGGAGGAGAATGTCTTACAAGCGCCATTCAGAAACATTACGAACTAATAAAACTTAATAACGAAACGCCTGCTGTCTAGCTGCTACATATAGCTGTAGAATTTCAATACCTAGATTTTGTCTTCCGAAAATTGCAAATATTGTCTGAAAAATTATGAAAATCGAAAATTTTACCAAAAAAGGACAGAATGTAAAAAAGAACCGATAGGTCAGAAGCTGAACAATATTTTATTGTTTATTCATACTTTGAGTTGTATCAGGCAACAACTAAGGGCCATGGGGAAGATAATGATTTTTACATCTCTGTCTTCCCCATGGCATTGGCCACAAACAAGAAAACTTCCAGACATCTACAATAAAAGCCTTTGCATTTTATTTCTAGTGTCACCTTGCTACCTTGACTAAAACTAACAACTGCAATAAGTAATAACTGGAGAGGGTTGCTATGTATCAAATACTCAGAAAGCTTAGTTTGGGGGTTGTCTGGACTGCTGGCTATGTGATAAAACTATCAGGAGGAATTGGTTCTTATTTATCCACGTTTAGTTCATGAAGAACAATTACACGGTATTATTTGCGTAACTAATGCCGAGCAAATTTCAGTTTTAGAAAAGAAAAAGCTTAATCAAGCAACGGCGCTTGAATTACATTTTTAGAATACTTAAAGTTGTCCTAAAGGCAATTATTACATTTTATCACTTGATTACTTTACAATGATGTTGCCCTTGTTACCATTGTAACCAATGAGGTTACAATGATTCAACCTAAATCTATTATTTTTGTACTGGCCCAAGTTGCAAGTTTCCGAATTTAAAATCCTATTAAGCGTGATATAAGGGATCCATTCACGAGAAGGGTTACAATTGTTACGTTGATGATTGCAAAATGACATAGGAATGTATCCGAATATTTCTTTGAAATATCTAATGAAACATAAAACAACCACATTATGCGTTCATTTTTAGTCTTAAATTGCAATTTTTCTAGTCGGTAATATTTTTTCTTATCATGTATTTAAAAAAAGTGCTTAAATTCTTTTAAAGGGTTTTAAAAAACTTTTCCAATATCTTTTTTGTTGAAATTTGGACGGGCCCCTTTATTACCAAGTTCATGTTTTCCTTATTACAATCTCCATTTGCCTAAATTCCCTCGGGCCTTTTTAATTTTGTAAAGAAAGAGAAAAAGTCCAGTTCCGACCATGGACATATGAAAGGAGATGATTACCTGTCCTCTTTTTTATTCTACTTTAAAAAGAATTACATTTATACTAATTAAATATTCAGCATTTCGTTGACTGCAAATATTTTTTTCATAGCATGTAGATTTTTTTTACGTTAATAATTTTCACTTATTGTAGAAGCTTTTTAAAGAGATAAAAAGTTTCAGGAAATTGCTTGCACCAGGAAAATTTTGGTGATATATGTCCAGAAGACCGTAATAATGATACACATGATGGTGAGAAGGCTGTGAGCACAGTCTAATAGCAAAAAAACTGGCACAGGAAAACGCGAATATTTCATTTAGTTACTTATTTCTGGAAACGAAGGTTCGAAGATTTCTTCACCGCCTCTTTATGAAAATTCTAAATATGGTCTAGATAACATCAACGGAACACAGCACAATGCTGCTAAGGGACCTTATAGTTTCCTCACTTCTATAGAGAGTATATTTAGAATATATGAAATTTTAGATTAGATATGAGACTGTTAACGCAGATTTTCTAACTTAACAATCAGAAACATTACTACCAGCCATAAATAAAAATTTTAAATTTGTTTCTATTTCATGTTTTATATTATCGTCGTTGCTACGAAAAGAGTTGGTGAAGTAATTTGTTTCTTCTTCATGTTTTTTTTCTTTTCTTCTTCTTTTCTTTTTTCTCAACTCTGTCTCATCATGTTATGTGAATGATGGGTGTTCAATAAATAAATGATTTATTTATTATGTATTCCTTACCTTAAAATCACGGTCTAGTTACCCCAAAATGCAACTACTAACTAAATAAATGCCACGTTATTCATTTTGGCATTTTAGGGATAAACTAGAGAGAAATCGCCCAATGACAGAGCAAGAAAACTATTTTTTTTCAATACACCATAGGAAAATGGGGTTCCCAATAGACTGCTATATTTGTCGTTTCATAAGTAAAAGTACTAAATGAAAACGTGGATTACAAATAACTTAGCATCTTATACAAATAACTTACCATCTACAGGAAAAAAAACAACCAACCCGTTTTCACGAACTATTCACTGATTGGACAGGACTGCCCATGGTTGAGTACTTTTTCAATATTGTTCAAAATTCTTCAAAAATTTTCAAAATTCCGCCAAATCCTCCCCCCCCCCCCCGACAGCCCACAAACTAAATATCAGCCTAACTACATACAGTGTAAAACAAGCCCTCCCATTCATAACTTATTCCCCACAATTTAGTAGTTTCGAGATACATTACCCTTAGATATCCAAGATCATCAAATTAAAATATTTTTGGCCCTCCAGGCCCTATCTTAGGTCAATGCACACCTAAAAACTGAGATTTAAGATTTTTATTTTGCTTCTTACAAAATAATGTTCTTACGAGAGTACTATATTTTCGACAGAGTCGCCGAGTGGACCAATGAAAATACATACCCAAAACTAGTCGGCGAAATTTGACAATGGTTTTCATATATAACAATTCATATAATAACAATTTTTTGATTCCCGAATACAGCTACACCTTCTTAAACTGTTTGTATGTCTTTGGCTTATTTTTTTGCTGATCTTCCACCCACCTTTCTTTTTTTAATTTGGCACTAGCTAGTACCAAAAAACTGTGTAACTAAATGTGGAACCCTTTTTGAATTCTGAATTTTTCCGAATTTTTAAAGATGTATATGGATGTGTAAATTTTACATTCACCAATTCAAACAATACGATTCCATTTTACTGTCCTTGTTACTTTAAGGTTTGTCCTCAATAAAATCTTTTTTTTGTACTTTTTCAAAAAAGAAAATTGCACTAAGCGTAAAATATGAGATAGTGAAAGCACTTGCCAATAAATTGATAAAGACAATGTGTAGTATTGTCAAAATAATATAAAATGAATTCCTTGAATGTGTTAAGAAATGGGAAGGCACAGATTTATTTCAAGAAAGATCCACATTGACCATGGCAAGATACTATGCATCCTCTGTACAGACACACACATAGGTTTTTTTCGAGGGGGTGGGGGTGAAAAACCTTTTTATTTGATAATTTAGACAGAAAGTGCCCAGGAATTCAGGGGGTTTGAAGGTGCACAGGACCTCTTATTCGCATCCGTCTTTGTACATTATTTCATTCATTATTTAAACAGTGACAAAAATCCTCACCAGTTTGAATACCAAAAAGGGTAATCCAACATTGATCTTAGAGGCTCATAATTTAAAAGTCTTTCCAACTGGTAAATTTGAATATTTTTTTTTCAAACTAAAAATTTTAAAGATCGACTTTCTAAATTTTACATTCAAAGAAGTATTCTACATCGCCACCTACTTTAAATAACCCCAAAAAATCACCTTATTTACGACATCCTAATAAGAAACAATTAGATACGACCTCAGATATTGATTCGTTTATGAAGGATTCATGAATAAAGTGGCACCAGTCCATAAAGGTTACTTTTGAGATACAGGCCAACGGGGTCAAGCGACTAAGACAAATTCCCCTTCTTTCCATTGGATATCTCACTTCCCTCAGCTAACATTGTTTTGCTACGGTTTTTTTTTGTTTTTTTTTTTTGATTAATGAGAGTCACAAGATCTTAGAAATCACTGATCTAGAACAGGAATGCCTAAATTCAAAAATTTTCTGCCAAATAAAGTAGAGATGATTTTGAAGAAGTACTCGTTAATGTTCAAAGACTACTGATCAGAAAAGAATAATCATTGACCTACAAAACAGTCTGAGAAGTAAGGTCAGAATCATTTTTATCAAAAGATGTTCTTCTGTCAAAACAGCGTAAAAGCTTAGCCAGGTTAATAAAGCTAAGCCAGGCTAATACAAAGGATGATCTACTTCAATATTCAGCCTTATTTACAATCCCTCCCACTCACAGTCGCATTTATGGGATTTTGTGTGATAACTACAAAAAAAAACACAATAAATAAAAAAATTATTTGCCAAACATAAGGAGTTCAGAAGAAATTTTGAAATATCTTAAAATTGCAGATGGAGATGCATCTCCATACCCTCCATTCACAAGAATCCTCTTCTACGTACATTCATAGCTCCCCTTTCCTCCCAGAAGCTTTTTAATTTTCATTTATGAAGCCATTTGTTAAATCGACGGAATAAAATTACTAAGACAAAATTTTTTTTAATTGGACTAAGGGAATCTTTTACCATAATTGAAAATAATCTTTTCCCATTAAAGAAAAAGATTTTTCCTTAATGAGAATCTTTTCAATACACGTGCAACCTTGAATTGTCAAGAAAATAGCCAATTATTTATCAAAAGGATAAAAAAGGATAAAGGTCCTACAGAGCCATTGCTGGAAGATACGGCATCATTGTCCAACCATGCTACGGAGGGGGTCGGACATAGGACCCATTATGTATCAAGGGACGAAAGAAATAATTCAATCCAATTTTAAGACCATTCTTTAAGTGTATCCACCGAAAAACTGCCTCAGTGAAAAAGACATCAGAGATTAATTGCTGAAATATCACAAGGCAAGTCTTTAGTTCAGAAATGAAATCACATAACTATGACCAAGGTAAGTATACAAGAGGGTGGGACTTAAATCTCGTCCCCCGCCTTCCGAAATATCAAAATCTTAATGAATTGCTCTATATTGTCTTTTTTTTTTTGTTTCTCTACAGCTCCCTTATTTTTTGCGTGTTTTTTCGGAGTTTTTCGCATCTCCTTGAGACTCCTTGAGACAAATACTCTGCTATAGCTTTTCAAATATCTTTGACCAGAATACAATGGAGGAATAAATAGAACTCTAAAAAAGTTTCACAAAAAGAGCTGGTAAAATTTAACTTTACCTAATTGTTTCCACTGTGACCACAATTTTTTTCTAACAAAAAGGAGCACAAGACATACTCCTTATTTTGGTTTTCCCCTGTTTAACATACGACCGAGTCTAAAACTGACTATTTTATCAGATTTTTCTAATCAATGGCATGAAATAAGGGGGGGGGGAGGCTGATGCTTCCCTATATTAAAAAAAACTTTGTTAGGGTATTTTTGAAAAAATATATTTTGTTCCCACTTTAAATTCAAGCAAATTGATGCCACTGGTTTTACTGAACATCAAAATCTAAAGAAAGGAAAGAAAAAAGGATTGATAAATCTTTATCTAGAATTTATGTGGCTAGCCAAGTTATAGACTTTAGCCTTGAGATCCAGAGTTCAGAGAGTTATAGACTACAAAGACAATTCTACTTATAGCGTTGCTTAAACTCTACATATTTACAATCTATAAATGCTATAGCCTATGGTGCAAACTCCAATTATAGAATCATATACTAATAAATTACATAGTTGGATAAATCTAAGCAAAGTCAATATCATCACGGTAATTCCTTAGTAACTGCTAGCTGCTCACAACAGTAAGAATTTTAATCCCGTCAAAGTGAAAAAAAATCCAGGCTTTACAGCTATCCCAATTTCAGATTTAAGATAGAATATTTTACCTAAGTTTTATACATATTCAATAGCAACATAATTTGCTGATCCTACAAAGAATTGTGACACTCAAAAGAACTGTTTTAATTCAAATTGAATAAAAAAAAAGACCTCACAAGTATCCACTTAAGAATTTACCATTGAATTGGATATCATACAGTTTTTAAAGTTGAACAAACTAAAGAACCATCATTCTCTTTGAGAGATTAGTTGTTTTAATTTTTTAAAACTCACCAAACTCATCCTCCATTGCCATAATAACTTCAACATGATCTAATGAATCCAAACCAAGGTCATTCATGAAATGTGATTCAAGGGTTAGCTATAAAAAGAATTTCAAACTAGCTTTGAATACCATATGAAGAGTCTAGAGGCCTACTTAAACAACAAACGCACATTAAAAAGAAAAAGGCAAAATTAAAAAGAAAAAGTGCATAGCTTGAGGTATTCCTCAGCAACACTGAAGTTATATGAATTGTAAAAAAAGAACAAAAATATTTGAGAGGTCTCAACCTTTTAGATAATTTATAATTTTTTTAAGATAATTAGATAATTTTATTTAAAAAAAAAAAAAAACACATAACATTTTTGCTGCAACTACTAAGAAAACCCCTAATGGCTTGTTTGGCAGCAGGTGGGAATCTTCTATTTTAGATATTCTAAAAAATACTATTTTATCTTTTCTACTTGGTAATAATACTAAATCCACACATATACAACAACCATTCTACTTAAAAACACATACATAAATTCTATTCTTTTGCAAGGAAGTCTTTTGTCTGCAGCCTTGAAGGTTACCAGATGACTTGCATTTCGAATCGCAACCGGTATTATATTCCATACACAGGGAGAAACATTTCTTATTACAAACGAGCCTCTAGTCGTTTTAGGCACAAGCAATGGGTAAGAACATATTTCATTTTGAACTTAGTCAAATTGACATCTTTTATATTTGTCGCGATTCTCCATGTGTTTTAGCATAGATTGTGTGGTCAAGAACATTTCAGCATAAACTTAACAAAACTAACATCTAAGAAAAAATTCTTACATTACTTAAATATTTTTTGTTTGTATTAGTTCCTACTTATATAATCTGTTTTGATATTTAAATGTTATTTATTTTACTGATTTCAAATAATTAGATGTTGGATGGTAGTTCATCCTTCTTTTTTGTTTTAGTTTGTTTTCAGTTTAGTTTGTTTCTCTTTGAATTTTTTTTCTTTGTTTCTTTATGTTTGGCTCTCTCTTTTCCTCTGTGAGGCTTGCAGGGGGAATGTGATGCCAAATTTGTCTCCTTTTTTACTCAGATTTTTTGTTGTTGTTGAGTAAGTGAACTCCAAACTGAAGTACAGCAAAACAAAAAGTCATCCAGTCACACCAGAAATGTGGCCACATATTTTAGAAGCAACCAAACTATTCAAAATTGCTCTATAATACAATACAATATATTTTGGAGTAAACATTCAACAACAGATTGTTAATTTGCTAATATTGCAGTTTGGTCAAAAAGCTCAAATCTGGCAATAATGAATCCTTTACCCATGAGGTCAGCAGCTTACAAAGTTAGACAGAAGATCCTTGATTTATAAGGCTGGGGGAGAAATAATTTAAATTAAAAAGAACTACTTGTAAACATACTTCTTTTCAACAATCTCTTTAGTAGTTTATAGAATTGAATTACAAAACAAAAGCTAATTTTATATATTTGTAAAAAAGATAAATTATGAACATTTTCTGAAAATCCAATCCAATTTTGAATTAAAAAGGGACAAATCTTGGAGCTCAATAATTAACTATGCAAAGCCCAAGAGCAGGAGGAGGCAGGAAACCTTCAGACCTTTTCTAATTGTTTAGTTAAAACCTCTTCATGTTTCAGCCAATGATAATTTTGGTTTGTATACCATCAACAAGTTTACCTTATTATATAAACAAATTATGATCAAACTTGTTGATAAAATCAAAATGCAGCAAGACTACAGTACCAATGTATCTCAGTCATAATTTCTTAAGTTGAAGAATGTTCAATTTCCAAACACAAAATTTGGTATTGACCAATAAGAGTCAAAATTTAAGGTGATTTTTTTTATTAAAAATTGGAATAGCAGTTTTCCTATCTGCAAAATCAATCTGACAAGAGATAAAAAGACTTAGTATTTGCAGCCAATACTACTACTACTGCTAACAACTGACTACAGAACCAAGCCACCTGAGGTCAACACAACTATACATGGTTCTCCACCATTTGCAGCCAATAACTGGGAATAAACTAGGGTAGACACAAGGTTTTCAGACCAATTTCTTATCATTTCAATCTCTGGTTCTGTAGTTTAAATGTGATGTTAAAATCAAGGAAGAAAACAAATCATTCATAAATCTTGGCTTTTTAGTGACAGTTATGCCAACAGTGTGGTTTGGACATTATACTTTCCAGAAATATTGATACCAGCTGGCTCAAAGACAGTACACTATGAAGTCAATGGGTTAGTATAAAAAAAGGGTAATGTACAGCACAGCATACCTTATTTGGATCCACCTTATCATACAGCCTTAAGACAAGAAATACCCTTTCTTCAATAAGTTTTAGACTCAAGGGTGGTCCACCTCCATACTTTCTCAAACTTACTTGTGTCTGAAATAAATAAAAATAAAATCCTTAAAACGCACCTTATCAGCAGTGATTTTGTCATATGCCTTGCACACATTCATTACTCTCTCCTGAATTTCTGGAAGTGTTAGTTGGATTGCCCCTGCATAAGTTCTCTGCTGAACAGATCTTTGATTGATCTGAAAGAAATTGAGCTATTAAGAGCTTTTGCAACCAAGGGGTGATGAAGAGCAGCATTGAGAAGGAAAGTAATGAACAAGTACAGAGGATAGAACTAAATAACTTAAATACAACTCTTCATTTATTTACTTGTTTCTGTAAACCTACTGTACCCTAAAGGTCTATTTTATTTACCCTACATTCCATGAATTTGCAGCAATTTATTTTTGTAATTTTGACTTTCAATAGCCAATTGCATTCAAAAGCAATTTGCATTCAAAAGCTCCAATTTGTCCTTTTAAAGATATGGTCTTTAGAACATTTCTTAAATTTGTCCTTATAGATATGGTCTAGCAAGATTTTTTTTTTGTAAGTTTGGATGTTCCAACACCATTCAACTATTTCAATAAGTTGCTACAATAAGCTCTGTTGAACATTGGTTATCATCCTTCTAATCCTGTTTAATATTGCTTATGATCAAAATCTAATTTAGTTACTTTAAAAAGCTAGATGCCACCACTTGTCTCAAGAAATCTTGGTTTATATGTTTATAGTCTGATTAAATGGACACATCTTTTCATAAAAAAAAGCATTATGAAATGTAGCCAAAATGCTACAATTAATAGATAAAACCAGATTATCCTTAAGTATCTAAGCTTTTAGCACCACAAAGGTCCAATCTTTCAATGAAAGATTATATGGTTTTTCCTAAAGGGAATGTTGAAAGTCTCAGGCAAGGAATTCACTGACTAAAACTAGTTTGAGGGAGATTGAAAACTTTGTTATGGCACTGTTAGCATTTTTTTAAATCAAAGGGTGATAAGAAAATAAACATCTAAACAGTTCAATTCAATACACAGTATAGCAGTAGCAATGTGAAATGAAAAACTGGTTGTAATTTAACACACCAAATGACCTAGCTAAAGAAAAAGTCCAAATAGTAAAGTAATAGTGAAAAGTGAGATGGTACAAACCAAGCACTGGAAAGAACACTCTTCAAACACAGGAATGCATCAATAGAAATTACTTGATCATCAGCTGAGCTTCTAATGGAAATAAACCTTAGGTGTGTTATACCTTACACAGTAGAATACCAATTCTATGATATTTTACAATATTATCAATTTTAAAACTTTTAGTAGTCACTGGGGGCGTGTTCCTGGTCTGACGAAAAGTTAGTAATATTTACTATTTCGTTCCAGGTGAGAGCAAATTAACAGCTGCTGGAACGACCGAAAATTAAATTCGTATTAAGTTATAGTGAGTATGGTCAACTAGCATATTTACTAAATTAACATCTGTACATTCATCATCAAAGTGGGAAAAATGGAGGCAAATGACCAAATTTAAGTCAAGGCAAATGACCAAACTAATGAGTATGAGGAATGTGAGCCCTTGTGTAGGGAAAATGGTGGAACTGCCATTGTGAAAAGAAGTAGTGATGGTAGGAAATGATGTTAATAAACCATTCCAGGTTTGCAGTCAATTTGTATTAAATTTGAAGTAAGTACAAATTAAATTGCATTTTGCACCGGGAACACACCCTGGATCAGAGTTAAGTAAATCCCAAAAAGCTATGATGGAATCAGCAAACCTTTCATCTAATTTTTAATATAAATTCAGCATATACACAGGTAACAGCTGAAGGAAAAAATAGATAGCATCTAGTGCAATCAAAACAGAACCTGACACACTGGATTTTACTTAGTGGAGACAAGAAATAAAAATCATGTAGAAATTGTGTAGCAAGCAAAATTCTCAGTTGACTGACAAATAACTGCTGTACAGGACCTAGATATTAAAATCAAGAATGCAGTTAAACAGTCATTTAGTGAATTTAAAGAAGAGTTCAAGAAAGACATTGATGCCAAGTTCAAGGACGTGGAGAATTGTATTACTTCGCTTGAAGAAGCCCCGGGGGCTGCTAGTAATCCTGATCTGTTACAAAAGCTAATCAAATCTCAAGTAGAATCTCTTAAAGATGAAATGAACCAGCAACTCGAGAGCCACGGGAAAAAATTGATCACTGAAGATAGAGACAAAAAAAGACGCAAATTAAATGTTCTAGCATTCAGAGTATTGCCGCAACCCGATGATGAGACATTCATTCGTGACTTCTTATGTAACGAATACAGACTACAACGGATAGCTGTAAAAAATGTTCGCCGCCTCGTCAGTCCCAATAACTCCAGGAACGAAAATGATTCGCGTAAGGCGAGCCCCATTATTTTTTCGGTTGATGAATTAAAAATTAAGAAAGTGATCCTGCAAAAGTAATATGAGAGAAAAGGGCCAGGCCAAGTTCAATTTAAAAATGATTTTTCAAAAGCCGAATGTATAAAGAGGACAAAGCTATATGAAGTGCTTCATGTACGACGAGCTAATGATGAAAAAAAACTAGTCATTCGAGGCAACAGAATTGTTCCAAAAAACGTGCCCACCTCCACAGCACCAGCTGCAATGGACAAGATCTAGATAATTCTCAAAGAAATATAGATAGTAGTGTAAATAGCCCTGTGTCTTCTAATGTTGAAATAAGTACTATTGATGAATAAAGTGAATCTTTTTACAGTGCGAGATCAGTAAGCTGTATTCTTTCCGAGCAGACTGTTTTCATGAGTGACGTTTCAAACCACAGCAGCATAGAGTCTGGGGAATGTAATGATCTGGATAATAGCCCAAATAAAAGTTGCACGCATTGGATGAACAATGGTCTGAAAGTTGTCTTCAGTAACGTAGATTGTTTAACGTCAAAGCTCCATGAGATAAAATATGCCGTTTTGTCGGAAAAAGCAGACATTTACGCTTTCTGCGAGATTAAACCTAAATGGACTAAACTTCTCTTGGAGATACCCAGATCCAGATACCCGACTATTCCTTGGTCACCAGCTTATCTAGAGAAGGAGGAAGAGGAATAGCCGTGTACATCCGAAGCTCTCTGAAGGTAGGAAGCATTGATATTAATTCAGATTATGAACCATATATTGAACAAGTGTGGATATCTGTCCTCCTGCCTTGTGGGCCATTTTACATTGGTTGCATGTATAGAAGCCCCAGTTCCCCTAGCCTTGAATCCTCTTTACTTGCTATGAGTACTTCAATTGATATTGAAATGAAGCTACAAGGAAACATAATTATTGTTGGTGATTTCAATCTCCCAAATATTCAATGGGTCAACGGATTCGGTTTTTCTGAAAATAGTTTAATAAGACCATTCCTGGAGTGCCTATTTAATCATTCTTTGTACCAGGCAGTTAACGTCCCGACAAGATATAGAAATAGCCAGAACCCTTCGCTACTTGATCTACTACTAGCAAAAGACCAAGAGTCTATAATAAGCATCAAGCCCCTACCACCATTTGGAGCTAGTGACCACATTGTCATACGTTGCAGTTTTAGACTGTATCCCCAAAGACTAGAATTTACAAAACACGTGTACACTGATTACAGTTTAATTCGTCAGGAACTGACTCAATGTGATTGGTCTTTCATTGACAATACAGATGTGGAAGAGTCATGGACAACTACGAAAAGAATATTACTGAAGGGTATTGAAAATCACTCTTCTACGAAATGGAAAAGGAAACCAATAACCCTCCCATATATTACAAAAGAAATAAAAATGGCTAGGAACAGAAAAAAGAAATACTGGAAGCTGTACACAAAGAATCAAAACTAGGCTGACTATTACACAAAATATAAGCAGGCGCGTAACAAGCTTAGAAGTCTCTCCAGAACTACCACCGAGAAGTATGAGAAATCAGTGGCAGCTGCAACAAAAACTAACCCTAAGAAATTTTAGAGGTATGTGTCATTGGGTAAGCCTGGAAGGCATTCTGTCACTCAATTTGTACAAGGTGAATCAAAAATCTGTGACCCAAGGGAGATAGCTAATGCATTAAATAAACAGTTCATTTCAGTATTCATAGTTGCAGATAATGCCCCACTTCCAGACCCCCCACAGTACGAAATTCATAAAAGTATGCCACCCATCAATATTACTAAAGTAGATGTAGAGACTCGACTAAAGAAAATTAACCCAAATAAATCAACAGGACCTGACAGAGTGCCCCCTCGGCTTTTAAAGGAGACATATGCAGTACTATCACATCCTCTCACCCTACTATTCCAAAAGTCTCTAAATACTAAATCTATTCCACAAGATTGGAAGGAAGCTTAGATTACACCTGTTTATAAAGGAAGCAGCAGAGATGAAGCCAGCAACTATCAACCAATTAGCCTCACCTCAGGAATGGGAAAACTTCTTGAAGGCATAGTTAACTCAGCCATTATTTAACACCTAAATACTAACAAGCTACTATCTCCTAGCCAACATGGCTTCTGCCCCAGTCGATCAGTTGATACTAACCTCATTGATGCTTACGAGCATGTCACAGAACTTATGGACACGGGATCCCCAGTTGATATGATATTATTAGACTTAGCGAAAGCATTTGATAAAGTATGTCATAGGAGGCTAAATTCTAAACTCCACACAATAGGCCTCCACGATGAAGTCATAAATTAGACGATGCAATTTCTTACCAACAGGAAGCAGGTGGTAAGAGTATTTGGGGATGGTGGATCAATTTTCTTCTCAGAATCAGCAGATGTAGAAAGCGGAGTACCCCAAGGCACGGTTTTGGGCCCAACTCTATTCAACATCTATATTAATGATGCATCTTCAATCATAAAGAATAAGATTTGCTTATATGCTGATTATTCCAAAATAATCAGTCCAATTTATGACCCCCAAAGTACCAAAGACATCCAAACAGATCTCAATGTACTCTCAATGTGGGCAAAAACCTGGTGACTAGAATTTAATATCCAGAAATGCAGGGTCATACACTTTGGAGCAAACAACCCTCTCAGCCAGTATTTTATGGAATCCAATTGTGGTTCTAAACAACCACTTACAACCAGTCACTGCGAAAAAGATCTGGGAGTCTTGGTTGATAACAAGCTCAAATTCAACTTACACACGCAGTCTGCAGTAGCCAAAGCCAACCAAACTCTACTACTGCAGAACGTTCTCTTTATTATACCGAGAGTTTGGTTGGCTTTGGCTACTGCAGACTGCGTGTGTAAGTTGAATTTGAGCTTGTTATCAACCAAGACTCCCAGATCTTTTTCGCAGTCACCCCTTATGCATTTCGTTGCTCTCCGCTGCACCGATTCCAGAATTGATTGGTCAAGCTTGTTAACTGGCGTGGCAATGGACATCCCAAATTCTAATTTTGGAC
Source organism: Artemia sp. Qi Xiang Cuo (assembly GCF_049724085.1). Lineage (NCBI taxonomy): Eukaryota > Metazoa > Arthropoda > Branchiopoda > Anostraca > Artemiidae > Artemia > Artemia sp. Qi Xiang Cuo. Next base: position 23,399,881 of record NC_142810.1, on the reverse strand, counting down.
GGATGTCCAGTGGATGTCCATTGCCACGCCAGTTAACAAGCTTGACCAATCAATTCTGGAATTGGTGCAGCGGAGAGCAACGAAATGCATAAGGGGTTTTCAAAATTTGCCATATTCTACCAGACTCCTCAAAATACCAGAGGCTCAAAATACCATCTCTCACATACCGACGTAAGCGAGGGGATGTATTGATGACATACAAATTGATCTGCAACCACAATATCATCCCTGACTTATTCCAGTTAGATAGTTCGTCAAGAACAAGAGGGCACTCCCTGAAGCTCTACCGGAAACGCGCTAATACCAGACTGCAAAACAAATTTTTCTCCAACTATGTGGTTGGCCTATGGAATTCACTGAGCCAGAATGTAGTCGTGTCCCCTAATACTGAAGCCTTCAAGTCAGCTGTTGACAGAGATTGATGCAGCAAGCCATGGTACACAGTTTGGGATGCACCCAATGAGCTGAGTAACCATCATCATTGACTGGCATCTACAGGATTCGTCCTTATTGCTGGCTAGTGCAATTTAAGGTAATTTTAAGGTAATTGACACTGATGGATTATTGTCACTTTCAACTGAAGAGTAATTTGTGATAAAGAAAAAAAAATTCAGAAGTTTTGAAAGAGCTTGAACCCAAAAGGTGTCAGATCAAAATAAAAAGTAAACTATCATTAAAAAAAATTGATAAAAGGTTTATAAACTTTTAACTTGGATAGTTACAAAAACCCAGGATAATTAACAGCTCTAGCCTGTCCACTTCTTGCCCAGCCCAAGCAAGGAGCTTGGAAGTTGTGGATCAAAGACCAGAAGGATCAATACAGGACACTAGCAATATGTAAGGTAAGGTAAAGAACATGGCATTGAATTTTGTAGTCCCTACTGATGGTACTGACATCTGTTTCATGGCACTTCAGCTGGGAATCGTAATAGGGAAAAAAGTGACATTAGAGAGACATTATTGGGCAACATCTTTTCAGCAGTTATGGTGTTGATATACTCCAGGATAAAAATTGGAGCCATTCTGGATCAAAGCCAGCATTCAAAGTGCTGGAGTTTTATGGATTAAACCTGGATAGCAGGAGAGTTTATACATGTATTTTGTATATTATATTCACACAATGGTTTTGTGGGCAAGAGGCTGCATTTTCAATATGGGAAAAGGGTGCTTTAAAGATAAGGGATTGTAAACCTGCAGTTTAGCATTATTGGCCATGGTGAATGGTGTACTTTTATTTTGATAAACTATTTTTAATCAGCAATGTCTCTGCAGGATCCTTCTCCATGTCCAATATAAGCTTGTTTTCTAAATCCCCCCCCCAAAAAAAAATTGAATAGTTAACTTTTACTGTTAATAAACATAGTAACACTATAAATAAAATTAGAAGAACCAGTCATTATTTTCTCACCAAATTTAAATAAATATCTTCATTTCAAAACTCACATTTTACTTTTCATTTCCTAGGGGCAATTGGAAGGAGTGTTATGTGGGGGATTGTAAACATCTAGTTGAGGATTTTTAAAGATAGAGAATTTAATAGTACCCTGTTTATGGTTGCAAGCCTTTTCACTCCAGATATGGTGCAAAAAAAGTTCATTTTTAGTGCCATATTGCACGAGGTTCTAGGTGTTTACCCCTGCAGAAAATACCCCCCCCCCCATGGAAAATAAGGCTTTCTAAATTTGAGAATTTTGTTTGAGTTTTTTTTTATTTCTGTAGGGGAGGGAGGAATTTCGATACTTGTGTATTATGCGCCACTCATTCAAGTTTACACTGTGTAAAATTTGCAAACACACCAGTTTTTATGTTAGTTTCTTTGTTGCTTTAGAAATAAATTTGGGCTATAAAAATGCATATTAGGGGGGAGAGAATAAAATTTAGCGGGTCTGCATACAAAATGTGTTTAGTACAAGTATTCTGCACATTAGATAGATAGATACAGAAGTGTATTTTAAAGCCAAATAAATGGCCATGAACATAGCAAAATAACATAAATGAAAGGCACAAATAGCATAAACTTTGATCGACAATCATCATAAAACACTTAAATGAAACAACACATTAAGCTAATAATAGTACTTATTACTTGGAAAAATGGTCATTGAAAAAAATACTTAAGACTTGGAAAAATACTTAAATGAAACATTACATTTACTTTATACTGGGATTTTTTTTTTTTTTTAGTTAGCAAAATTTCCAGATGCCTCACTATTCTTCTGTATTTTTTCAGTAGTCACCTAGAAAGAACTGTTTTCTGACTTCAAACTGTCCATATACTTTATCCTCCCCCCCCCCCTTATGCGCACATATATAGCCCAAATTATATATTTCCCATGTATTCTGTCACTTCTCTTTATGTTGTCTTGCACTAAGCTGAAAAAACTAATGAAGAAACAGGTTTGTTCTTGAGTTTTACACAGCATAAAGTTGAGTGAGTGGTGCATAATACACAAGAACCAAAATTCCTTCCCCTATGAAAAAAAAACTCAAATAAAACTCTCAAATTTGGAAAGCTTTATTTTCCACAGGGAGTATTTTCCGCGGGGGGGGGGGGGGGGTATTTGCCAGGGGGTAAACGCTGTCCAGCATTGCAAAATATGGACATCTAGTTGAGGATTTTTTAAGATGGAGAATCTAATGGTACCCTGTTTATGGTTCCAAACCTTTTCACTTCAGTGATGATGCAAAAAAAGTTCATTTTTAATGCCATATTGCAAAATGGCATGGTCAGAAGTAATTTATACAAAGTACCCAGATATATTTATGGTTGAATTCCTCTGAGGTAAAAATAAATATCAGTTGATATTCTCAAATTGACTATAAAAAAAAATTCATTTATTAGGCAGGTTTTAACAAAACGTATTTTTTAGATTTTGCTTATTAAGGGGTTTGGAATGGAGAATATTCAAGAAAGGGATATAAACCTCCAATGAAGAATTTTCAACCATGAATCTTTAGTGGTAACCATTTTGTTCCCATTTTTTCCATTCTAGAAATAGCACAACAATTATCATATGGCCCTGTATTATCAAGACAAATTTAGAAAAAGCATTAGCTTACAAAAGAAACCATAACAACTCTCTACAATGTTCCAGTGCTCTCTTAGCACAAAAGAAAAAAATGACCCATCAGCCATGCACAGGCTAAAACACAATATTCACAGCTTTCCGAATTGGAACTGCTGGGTACATTTGGAGTTGTTTCCATTTTTAGCTAGGTAGAATATGAACACAATACTTAGTGAACCTTTTTATGGTCTGTCCTTTTACACTGCACTTCTTCTTACATGCTAATAGAAAACAGTTGCCAAATTGTATAAACCACCATAAAACAAACATAAATACTTACTAATCTCAATTATAAAAATGCATTGCTTTACTTACCCTTCCCTTTTCCTGATGGATGACTATACAGCCCACTATAAACATTCAAACTGTTTTTAGAATCACACAACTCTTGTCTTCCCACCAAGTGATTAGTATTTGCAGTAGAATAAAAACAAAGAAAAATATGGTTTGAGTATATAGAGTGGACTGTATATTTATCTGTTAGAGGGAGGAAATAAAATGAAGCAACACCCTTTTAGGAATGGGATAAGTAGGTGCTAATGATTGTTTTGAGGTAGTTTTCAGAATTCCTGGTAATCAATTTCAATTTCAGGGCTCAAAATAAAACAAAATTTACCAAGGAAGTGACTAGTAATAAATGGAAAGAGCACAAGGGGGGTTTCTCTGGGCACCAGTTTCTAGTAATTAAGAGCTAGTATTCACACTGGCTTGCAAGGTACTTCTTGATCTCATTGAAGTTTGAGCCCTAATATTATAGCTCAAGTGTGTGTCAGTATTTAGGAGTTGAGAGTAGGTTAGCTTTTTTGAGGAGCAATGGGGGTTTAGAATAGGTGATGGGTGGGGTAACTAAAAAAAAAGAAAAAAAAAACAACAAAGGAACTTTACCCCTACCCCTAAATATATCCAAATCAGGGTATATATTTGCACATCATGGGGATAAAATTCATTTGTGATACAAATGAAAGCTACATTTAGATTCAGAATGTAATTTTGGGTATATATTTGCACATCAGGGGGGTGGGGGTATATAATCTGTTAATATATAGGTTTTAAGAAATTCATAAATTTCTTAAAACCATATTTTTCATTACAGCTAAATTATTTAAGAATGGCTAAGAAGAAAGTCATCTAAACAATATAAAATGTATCAAAACATATAAAATGTTTTGTTGAAAGCATGGCTTTTTTGTAATTTTTTTTTTCAAGTTTGAAAAAGAAGAAAAAAGAGGAAAGAAGTGATGATAAAGGTTCTCCCCTTGGATAATATGTTAACTAGGATCATTATACTTATTATAAAGTAAGAACTGTTTTCTTAACATGTTTCTTATGACCATGACTAGTTGTAAATTTACACCCATACTCTACAAACAAATTTTTGTAAAGGGTGCTCTGTTTCAGGAATGATTCAAAACTGAATATTTGAAAAAAATGATAAATATATTAAAAAAAAAAACACACTGAAACAAGTGAAAATGAAGGTTAGCTGATTGTAAAATGTGTAAACTATGATTATTCTGCATGAATTGTTTTCTTAAAATGTTTCCTTCTCTCCAGGTAGTTCCCTATGCTTATTACCTTAAATTTCAGCTAGGAGCAATCTAAGGATTTCTCCTTGTAGAGCTCTGGAATGATGACTAGTTGTATGCAGGTTCACTGGTGACTGTTATTGCAACTTTAGCCCTCAATAACTTATAGGTTAAAATGGCATCTCCTCTTTTTCTCCTGTAAACAAGTGTAGGGAGATTCAGCTTTGATAGTTTTACACGGTAAAAAAGCTCTTGCAAGCCAGATATCATTTTAGTATCATGTCTCTGTACATCTTCAAGAACTTTTATGTCTTTTTTAAAATATGGAGAGGCAAGAGACATTCCAACTTCAAGCTTAGGATGCACAAGTCCCTTATAAAGAAGACTAATGACTTTAAGGGAACAAAAGGAAATAGTACGCCTAATCAGTCCCAAGGACAAACTAGCCCCAGCAGCAGACCTCTTAGCATGAGTGCTGAATTTTAGTTCATTGTCAATAGTGACACCAAGATCTTCCTCATTATTTATAGAGGAGAATGGGTAGCCTAAAAAAAAAAATAAGAGCAGCAAGGATTCAGTTTGCCAAAGTGAATGGTATGGCACTTGGCAACATTGAATTCAAGAAGCCAGGCCTCAGCCTATTGGCCCAGCAGTTGAAGATTAATTTGTAGCAGGGAATGATCTTCACAGGACAAAGCTGGTCCAAGAAGCTTCAGGTCATCTGCATAAAGAGTTGATTTACTGCTGATAATGGAAGGAGCATCATTGATGAAGATATTAAATAGTGTAGGATCCAAGAGACTTCCCTGAGGAAGTCCAGTCAGAACATGAATCAAGGAAGAAAGAATATGATTACATGAGTTGTCAAATAACTGAACACACTGATTACACAAATAAAGAAAATCAAGGATCCAAATCAGGGATTTCTCTTCAATCTTTATTGCATACACTTTAATTGCAAGTCAATTGTGACATACTTTGTCAAAAGCTTTGGAGAAGTCAAGCAGAATCATATCAACAGGCACCCTAATATCAAGCAACTTGGTGATGTGATAATATGACTTGAGGAGATTGGTGTCAACAGATCTTCCAGAACAAAAGCCATGTTATGAACTGTGTAAAACATTGTTTGCTTCAAGGTGTTTAACAACTGCAGAGTTAATTACTCTTTCAAGAACCTTAACAACTGCGTATGGGTTGATAATTTTCAGCAAGGTCCTTTCTACTGTTTTTAAAAATAGGAATGATAAGTGCAGTTGCCCAGTCCTGGGGTAATCTAGAGAATTTAATGATAAATTGAATAGCAAGGAAAGAGTTTGACACAAAACTGTATGACATTCATGTAGGATATGTGGGTGAATTCTGTCTGGGCCCAGTGGTAGTATAATTTACTTAATTAACTCAAGTTTGTGTAAATGAAACTTGCTCCTAATGCAAGTTTATTGGATCAACCTATTTTGCCCCCCCCCAAAAAAAATCCTGGATTCACCCCTGTTTGGGCCAGCAGATTTATTCAAGTTGAGGGATGTGAGTTCCTTAAGAACTAAAGTATCTGTAATCAGAATTGATTCCATATTATGTGATATATCACATAAAAGAGGTGTAGGATATACAATACTGGAGTTGGATAAAAAACAGAAGAGAAATATTGGTTGAAAATTTCAACATTCAGTTCAGGATCAGCAACTGATTTCCTATTGAGCAGGATATCTGGGATTGTACATCTGCTGCTACATTTTTGAGTGGCATAATGGCAGAAAGATTTAGGGTTATCCCTAACTTCTTCAGCAAGTTTTTCTTCAAACCTTCTCTTCAACTCCTTTATTTGGTTTGTTGTTTCATTACAAAAGGATTTGAAGACTATATAATTTTCTGAGGTCTTATTTATTCTATAGCAATTCTATGCTCTGTGTTTATGATTGATTAGCTTGCTTAATTTAGTGGTTAAAAATGGTAAACTTTTTGCCTGTTCTACCTGAAAAATTCTGGTGCATGACTTTTCAAAATTGAGAAAGTCCATTTTTACATTTGACCAACTCTCTTGAATATCATCAGTAATAAGCATTTTCCAGTTGACTTTGGCAAGTTTACAAGTTTATCAGAGACTATTTGGTACTGTTGTACTAAACAGACTGAGATGCATGATGAAAACAGGTTTACAATGCCTTCTGGGATATAAACAAAGGCAAAAACTGTATTTAAATTCTTGTTTTTTTTAGTTTTGAGGGGGAAAAAGGTACCTTGGTTAAATTACATATTTAATATATGGTATGCTTTGCCCCCCACCCCCCTAATGTGCAAATATATAGCCCAAATTTGTTTCTAAACTATTATATATTCATCCTATTTTATTTCATTAGCATTAACCAAACTAGCACTATATAAAAGAGTTTGTTTAGTAAAAACAGTACTGACTACTTTGTAGTTTACACATTTTTGTTACTTAGAGGAAGGTTGTTTGGTAGGCAGACATAGCTCTGAAATAATTACTACATGGTTGCTATTACGAACAGGTGTGGTTTTTACATTCTTAATAAGTAGGCTAGGTCAGGGTTACTGAGTAGGCTATAACTAGATCAAGTATGTTGGAGACTTGACCTTCTCTGTAATGAGTTGGTTGGGAGATTCTTTGACAGAGGGAATTATCAGAGAACCTTTTCAAGAAGCATGCCAACTAAAGGTTATATAACAAATTCTTTTCTAATTGGGTGATGAGTCTATGGGACTTGTTAGAACAGGACACAGTCTTTTCAGCCAGGGTTGAGTCATTCAAATCATCAGTTGACAAGGAATGGTGCAGGAACAAGCCCTGGCGATTAGTTTGGGATCCATCTGATCAGTCAGCACACTATCTTCACTGACTAATGACTACTGGATCATCATATTACTAGCAAGTGTGACTTAAGGTAATTTTGTCAAGGTAAAACAAGCAACAGGGGGTGGAACATGTGGGAAATATATAACTTGGCCTATATATTTGCACATTAGGGGGGAGGGGAGAGGGGCAAAGTATATTGAAGCTTTAGTCAAAATGTGTTAACTACAATTACACTATTTTACGTATTAGGCGCCATTGAGGTAGCCTAAGAATTGCTTTGTTAACATATCCTCAATAACCCCTAATCTATAACTTTATTCTGATTTCAGCTCTTTGATAAACCTTAAAATATAGCCAATTGTTTGAGATTTTGCACAAAATAAAGAGGCAGGCTAGCCCTAGGCTGAATTAAAGGATGATTAGGCTGAATACATTACTAAAAAAAATGCATGGCAGGACTTGTGCAGGGGGGGGGACCTAGAAATTTCAAATACTAATTCTTAATGTGCCTCTGTGTCACCCTAGGTTTAAAGAAGCTGCAAACAGATTGGCCTACCTTTACTTGACAGCATGTCAACTGATTTTGAACAGATGCTAAATGTGACAATAAACAATGCTGGAATCCAGTTGCCAGCACCTTTGGAGCTGCTTTGCTCACCAAGTTAGGTGCAGTTGCAGAAACAAGTCTGAGAGTTTTGGAAAGAGCTCTCATGATTTTCGATTATTCTTTTCTTAATTTTTAAATAGCGCAAAACGGCGATTTTCAGGAGGTTTCAGGACGATATAAGTTTTCCAAGTTTTCCACTGTCAAAATTGCGTGTCGTAGCCTCCGCAGTCTACGCTATTTTGATGACTTTTGTGAAGAACAGCGTAAAACCTTTTTTATGTTTAGAGAAATCAAATTTTACTAAGCCGTACATTTTTTTGGTCGATTGGTATTTTTTTTTTTTATATTTCTTGGTTAGAAATTCATTTTAATGCTCAAATCCTTTATAAAAGAGCACAATGGTTAAGCATAAATAATAAGCTGGCAGTAAGCTCTGTTGAACGCAGGATTTGTCTTCTTTGTCTTTATCAGGCAAAGTTGACCAATTATTGTCCAAACGGCCTGCCAGTCAGACGTTTAAACAAGGTGATGTTGGTTTATTCACTCCGAAGAGCATAGCCAACCAAACACCATTTAGCATTAGGCGTTTCTTGGGATTTTTAGAACTTTGTACTCGTGTATTTTTTGGAATTTGAAATCAGACCCTTATTAGTAGACTGATTTCGCCAATTACAATACTTAAACTAGTACTGTAAAACAAATAAAAAAAAATTGAAGAAACAACAAAAGCTGGATGGCGTTGGTTATTTATCAGTCTAGCCACCGTTCCTACTTTTGTAGATCACTCATACATTTTGGTTCCACCTTGTTAAAGTGTGCTTTTATTCTTTAATTTTCAAGCACCACTTGGCCAGCACTTGAAGACAAAAGTAGCAATGTGTGATCTATCACTTTGGTTGACATTAGGTTCGTTAGATTATAAAATTGTTTGAGGCAGTTAAATTATTTGTAGTTAACCACACATACATCATTTTAAAACTTGCTCTTAGTAGCTAACGAAACCACCATAAGCTTCATAAAATGATAAAATGTCCTAATTATGATCCGATCTATCAATTTGTTAAAACACATCCAATACGAGTATGCTTTACATTCTCGGAAGAACCATTGCTCGTGGAGCATTTTTTTTTTCCATTTGTTCTATCACCTCTGATTTGAATATGCTACACATGTCTGGATCCATACTTGTTTCAGGAGAATCACAGAGGTCAAATGAAATCTATTGCATTAAGGATTTAAGGTTGTTTCTGATTCGGAAATTATTTTTAGCTGACCAATCATAACTCATTTTACATGCTTAAGTGTCCGTAAGGTTTGTTCTTGCATAGCAATATGAAAATATTAAAAGTCAGATACATACTTTTCGCTTGACTTGAAATTACTAAAATCTACTCTTTCCGAATTTTAGTTTCAAAATACTGGGTAATAAAATAAACTGGTTTAGATAATTTATCTTGGACGATATCTCAGGATTCCAAAACGACGAAATAAAGTTCATTTAAAGGATTGGCTTAGATTCACTATTTCCTCCATAGAAGAGAAAGCTGTCCTTTTTATATGTCATAGTAATGGCTATTTCTGAATTTGAACCAGGTGCTGCCAGATCCTGCGATTTTGATGTTGCCAAAATGAAGATCAATGGCAATATGATGTAAAAATCAATGAATATTTAACAAGATTTTTGGTGAACATGGACTTAATCACTTGAAGCAGGCTAGTAACGCATTTAGACATTTGTCTACTAAATGTAATTCCAAAATGTCAGTGAAGACACAGCTGTACATATCTTTGTAGTTCTACAGCTACCATGGCACTTTGGCGATGTCTGTTTGAGCTCTTGGTATAATGTGTTAGGTGTGAAAAGCCATTGATCAATAATTACATCTTAGGTGTTTGAAATAAACTTCACCCAGCTTCGAGTCTTGTGTATATACTGGGACCCGGAAAAGTGCTTAAAAGAACTTCAAAATGGGACAAATCTATCCACACTTAAAAGGCTTAACATTCCTACACCTTATCGTCATAAATAGCTTTGCAGCAATAAAGCTCCATAACACAGAACCCTATCAAATTGTGAACTTTTGAAAAGATTATATCGATCACATTATATTAAAAATTCGCGAGGATGCTTGCTAATATGACCTATTGAAACCTGTTGGTAGCTAATGAGCTAATGAAGTGTTCACGTACGAAACTGAGTTGCTGTAGCCATTGTTTCACCATTCTGTGGGGAAAAGTTAAAGAATTTTCTAAACAGAGAATAACATAACAATCCGTAATAAAAGACGGGTGTTAAACCAGATAATTAATTTAAATTCAGTGACTGACTGATAGCTGACACACTCATTCTATCGCTTGTGTCACCAATTTTAAGATTTCGCCTTTGTGTACAGTCTTTTGGCTACATTGTTTTTTTTTAATTGACTCATGTGCCTTCTCTGTGTGACTGCAATAGAAAGAAACTTTGATTCTTCCAAAACAGCTGGTTCTGCAAGCATCTTATTGCCTTAACTTCTGCTAGAAAACTCGAGCTTTAGTTAAAAAAAAAATGTTAGTTAGGAAAAAAAAGTTTTTACTAACCAGAACTTTAATTTGGAAAACTCCTTCTTCAAGCTTTTTTATTGATGCAATTCAATCCCTTGCTAAGATTTTAAAGCGTTAGCCAATATAATCCTACCGCTTATTTATTTATTAGATTTCTGGTTTTGTACGAACTAATCTCTATTAGCTTATTCATAGCATAAAACATTTCTTATAAAAAATGCAAAGAAGCAAGTGAAAAAAGACGAATGTGAAAAAAACTCAATTACATTGTCCGTTTAGGCTAATGTCAGAGATACTCAAACTAGGCAAAAAAATCACAACGGTCATCACAAAGATAAATATAACAAATAATTTCAATTATCGGGAAGAATTATATAATACTATTAAGAGCAAGATAGTAGTTTTCAAAAATGAGTTTTGTCCTCGTCCCCCTACCTTAGCCTTCTAGAGGCTTTGCCAACACTAAATAAATAACGTGTAAAAAAATAACTGCTTATCTTCCTAACTGAAAAAAAAGGAAAATGTAAGAAGGTGGGGGATAGGAAATAAGGATTTTTGTTATTATTTTAATGAAAACGGAGTAAAGAAGTGTTTGCAAATTCTATGATGGAGGGATCTTTACCGTTTTCTTCCATTTTTTTTTTAATGAAGAGATAGGTAAAGATATCTTGTAAATCTGGGGAGAAATGGAAGGGGGCAACAATCACCTTCATCCTCCTCAATTAGTACTTCTGTCTTTCAAAGAAAATGTACCCTTCTGGAGTATATCACAAATATTTGGCTGTGAAGTAGTCATAATTTTGAAAACCCTGGCATTTCAGGGTTTTATGAATATAAGCAAGTTTTGCTTTTCTTGGTACAGTGGAAAAAAAAAACACTGGAATTCTCTTTTATGGGCCAGACACAAGTATTTTTTTTGCTCCAATTATAGCAGCTCAGTGGGTAAATGATAGCGGTAAAAATACAGTGCCATGTGCCAAAGACTTTCAAAACTAAACATCATGGACACCAATAGTGAACTGTGAACTGTAGTTTATCAGTAGTTGCATGATGGATATCAACGTAGTTTTGATTTTTCAAACTGGTGCCGAAAAAAGTTGCGTGTCCGCGGAAACGAAGTTAATAGCAGCTTAATCCCTACAAAAAGAATTGAAAAAAGTTCTTATACTTTGCTGATTTCCATTTTTCTCTTTTTATTATGTACCACCCTTAATCTATTGTGAAGAATCATTGTGTCTAAAAACCTTTTCATGTACAATGGTTTTAAAAAGGGAAATTACCATAAAAATTAAATAAATTATCGGATAAAGCGTAAATGCTTCATACTCGTATATTAGGGAGGGACTCGAAAATTAAAATATGAGGTCTTTATTTTGGAACAAGAAGTTAAAAAAAATATGCATGTATAAAAGTAACAAGCACTTAGATAATTTCGGAGACCACACTGCCTTTCCATGACGATAAAATTAAACTTCAAAATAGGGATAAAATCCTTTTTAATAGACAGTGTATACTAAATTTCACAAAAAATACCAGATATTTTTTAAAATACCAGTTTAGTTTTACTACTGATGACGGTCACTGCATATGTGACCGAAATATCTGGTATTTTTTGTGAAACTTATTATACACTGTCTATTAAAAAGGATTTTATCCCTATTTTGAACTTTTATTTTATCGTGACAAACACTGTATGCCTACCGTTTTCTGGCTAACACAAAAACAAAATAAAGGATTGTAAAGATCAATACCACTACTACTAATAAATAGTCAAACCACCAAGCTACATGAGCCTAAAACAGATACACATACTCTTCCTCAACCCCAAGGTATTCAGTGTTCTACTTCTCTCTTAATGTTCTTACATGGAGTTTCTAATTAGTTTGATTCTACTCTTTTGACCTCTTACCTCCCTATTCGGAATGTCCTGAATCTGATTTCCCTCTAGCTTGCTTGCTAAGAATTTCGCTATTGTCGCTTTTAGTATCTTAAGTTCTTAGACTTATTTTACTATTTTTCCTTGCTTTTTTAAACTAAAAAGGGGGCATCAGTGTCCTACCTTTGGGCTAGTTTGAAAATATGCCTCAACTTAGAAATTTATTATTCGTTCAAACTGAATAGTTAATTAAAAAGACCCTTAATTGAATTGATTTTGAATTAAAATCTATTTTGCAGATATCAAGGCATGGCTATTTGTAGAAAAAGACAAGACAGATAGTCCGAGCGATTGAAAGGCAAATCTGGGACAAGTCTTTTTTAGGATTTAGCTGAAACAAAATTATTTCGTGCAACAAATTTCTTGCTTTCTACGTTTTGCAATTATTTTGAAAAAATAAGCTGGCAATATTTTCTGGCATACATTGAAGGGAGGAAGTTTAAATTAAACAGCTATTTACAATCGCCAACATATACCTTTTTACCTCGAAGATAGAACACAACTTCAATCCTCTAATTTCTATATAATTGCTTGATAAATAAATAAGATTTGATATAATAACGATGTTAATAACAATACGATATTAATGCTATTTAATGATATTTTGATAATGAGATTGCTAAGAATTAGTAACAACGGTGTAATAATCACACAAATATAATTGCAATAGACACCTACTTGGAAAAGTGTATCAAGTGTTTCTGCTTTCAGGGGTGAATCTCCAGCCTTTTTATTTTGGGAGGGAGGGACAAGAGGGGTTCATACCTGGATAGTCAAGGGGCTGTATAATATTTTTTCCAAATTATTGGGGGCGATTGCCACCCCCAAACGACGCCCCTGTCTACTTCATATTCTCTTATGTATTTCTTTTGTATTGTTATTCTGCCTCAATATTTTTAATCTCCCCCCCCCCTACTAAATTTAGGAAAATACCTCTTCTCTTAGTATTTTCATTGAAATGAAAAAAAAAATAGAAGACAAATTCACTCTGTACCTAGATTTAGAAAAATATATGTTGCCTCTCCTCCCGACTCTTTCCTGAATGGGCACCACTGCTGTAAGAATTTGCTTCAGTTTGTTGAAATATTGAAATTCAAATATTGAAAATTCAATACCTTATGTTCATAAATATTTTATTACTACACGTAAACAGCGCAAGGAATGAGTGAACAATGCCCAATTATATTCCACCTTATAGCTTTGTTAATTGAATAAATCACCAAAGTAGTCCATTATTTATTGATTTATAATAATTAAACAGTTGAAGTACTAATCAAATATTTAAGTTAAAGGTAATATTTAAAGTAAATTATTTATTAGACGACATAACTTAAATGCACGGAAGACCAGAATATGGTCAGAAGTAATTTTTCAGGAAATACTACGTTAGGAGTCGCTGTGCAGTGTTACGGGCCAAATTTTGACCTTTGCTATTTATATTTTTAGATGAAACTTTACGTATTTCTCCCTTAGCCTGGACTTATTTTGCTTCTATCACTAACATGTTATCATTTGCTGTTATCAAACAGTTCGTGGTAACGAACTGTAAGTAAGGAGCGACCTGGCTCAATGGTAACCGAAACTCTAAAAAACGGAATTTTGATACCAATGGATACATCAAAAGAATCAGATTTTAATGCTGATTTGAAATAAAAGTTTCATCAATTTGAAAGTTTCATCAAGTTTAGTCCTACCCATCAAAAGTTAAGCGCCTGAGAAAATTTTTCTGATTTTAGAAAAAAAGGGGGAAAGACCACCTAAAAATTATAGAACCTTAATGAAAGTCATCCATAATATTCAGCGTATCAGAGAACCCTACTGTAGAGGTTTCAAGCACATATCTACAAAAACGTGGAGCTTTGCATTTTTTGCCAGAAGGAAGATCACGGATGCGTGTTTTTTTTCCCAGGGGTGATCGTGTCGACCCAGTAGTCCTAGAATATCTTGAGAGGGCTCATTGGAACGGAAATTAAAAGTTCTAGTTCTCTTTTTAAGTGACCAAAAATTGAGGGAAACTAGGCCCCCTCCCACGCTCATTTTTCCCAAAGTCACCCGATCAAAATTTTGAGATAGCCATTTTGTTCAGTATGGTCAAAAATATAATAACAATGTCTTTTAGGATGACTTAATCCCCCGAAGCCCCCAGGGGGAGGGCTGAAAGTTATGTACTTTATCCAATGTTTACATATAGTAAGTACAGTGCTAAGTTATACTTTGCTTACTGCCATAGGAATTACCATGCTATTCGCTTACTGCCATAGGACCATGCTATTTTCTTACTGCCATAGTAATTACCATGCTATTTGCTTACTGCCATAGGACCATGCTATTTGCTTAGTGCCATAAGAATTACCATGCTATTTGCGTGAAGCTATAGGAAAACATTTCCAGAGCATGAACTTATGGATTTGCTTGGTTTATGTTCCTTCCTGTGCTATTTGCTTGCCTTATGTTCCTTGGTACCTTTCCAGAAAATGTACTTATAGATTTGCTGGGTTTATGTTTCTTCCTATGCTATTCTAAGGGTTTATGCTCCTTCCTATGCTATTCTAAGGGTTTATGTTCCTTCCTATGCTATTCTAAGGGTTTATATTCCTTCCTATGCTTTTCAAAGGCTTCATGTTCCTTCCTATGCTATTCTAAGGGTTTATGTTCCTTCCTATGCTCTTCTAAAGGTGTATGTTCCTTCCTATGCTATTCTAAGGGCTTATGTTCCTTCCTATGCTATTCTAAGGGTTCATGTTCCTTCCAATTCTATTCTAAGGGACCTCTACACGTGATTAAACACGTTTTGAAATTACATACTATTTTCTTGCCTTATGTTCCCTTGGTACCTTTTCAAACAAAGTGATAAAAAAAATAAAATGTCTAGCAACTTCGTTCATCGTGATAGTGCATAAGGTTTGAAACCTACGCCTGAGGCACTCCAGTTTCACGTGCCCATTGTAAAAAGCGACCAATCCTTTACAGACACCTGTTCCATTTCTTTGAAGTATGTGCTATCAGACTGGTTTTTCTGATTTTTTGGACAATTGTCTTAACTCGAATGTAATTTGTTATTAATGCGTAGTTGCTAATTAAAAAAATTGGATGCTACTATCAGAATTGTTTGATTGACATTTGCAAAAAGGGATAAGGGATTTGCGAATTGGACTTTACGAACGATCTTATTTAAATAATAGGGAAAAAACAGAGCTAGATAACATTTGTGAATTGGATCGTATGAAGGTGGAGAAAAAAAGAGTTAAACTGATTAGCAGTTAAGGTATCCCCGAAGGGCTTGTTAACTCAGGCAATTTGTTATAAATTTGAGACAACATCAATCTATGAAAATAGTTAACGATGATAGAATGACATTTTGAGTTGACCTAGCTTTACCTCTCCGATGTGTTATGTATAATACACAAGTGGTGTTTGAACAGTGTTGAAAATTTAAAATAGGGTCTAGCGCTATAGTATACTAAAAAGATGATACTAAGAGAGATGTAGATGACAAGAAAAGAATTTTAATAATGGATAGCTTTACTTCTTCGATGTGTTCTGTATAATACAGAAGTAGCGCTTGAACAGTGTTGTCAGTTTAAAATAGAGTCTAACGTTTTAGTATACTAAAAAGTTGATACTAAGAGAGATGTAGAGGGCAAGAAAAGAATTTTAATAATAAAATTCAGAACAAACCTTACAAATCCTTGCAAATCAAGTAGTATGGTTTATGTGAGTACGAACCATCAAGGATCATAAGCACAAACGACCCTAACCAGCAGAGACATCTACCCCCCCAAAGGTCCCCTACCCCCAAACTCGAAGGGCGCTCCTTCCCCTCCAACTTTTTGGCCCTCTCCCCCCCATTTTTTTTTGAATTTTTTTTTATTTTTTTTTATTATTTTTTTTAACATGATTTATTTTTTCAACTTCTTCTTATATGTCTTCGAATAAGATGAAACATACTTGAAATGACAGTAAGGGATTAAATTTCTTTGGAGTACCGAAAAAATCCAACTCTTATGGTGGTGGATTGGATTTCTTTCATTGAAATGCAAGAGTTGGAATATTTTAGTAGTGTTTTGTTGTGGTTTACCTTGTCACAGTTACATTCTCTTGATTTTTCAAAGTTCATTTTGGATTTCTTTCGTTGGAATGCAAGAGTTGGAATATTTCAGTAGTGTTTTGTCGTGGTTTACCTTATCACACTTACATTCTCTTGATTTTTAAAAGCTTATTTTGGATTTCTTTAATTGAAATGCAAGAGTTGGAATATTTCAGTAGTGTTTTGTAAGGGTTTACCTTGTCACAGTTACATTCTCTTGATTTTTCAAAGTTCATTTTGGATTTCTTTCGTTGAAATGCAAGAGTTTGAATATTTTAGTAGTGTTTAATTATGGTTTACTTTGTCACACTTACATTCTATTGATTTTTCAAAGTTCATTTTTGGATTTCTTTCGTTGAAATGCATGAGTTGGAATATTTCAGTAGTGTTTTGTTATGGTTTACCTTGTCACAGTTACATTCTTTTGATTTTTCAAAGTTCATTTTTTGATTTCTTTCGTTGAAATGCAAGAGTTGGAATACTTCAGTAGTGTTTTGTTATGGTTTACCTTGTCAAAGTTACATTCTCTGGATTTTTTAAAGTTCATTTTGAATTTCTTTCGTTGAAATACATGAGTTGGAAACATCATTTGTCGGATATAACGGACAAACATTTTTTATCAATGAAATATCTGGATACGTTTAAGGAACGAATGGCTTTCAAAAAACACGAAAATACTATCAGAATGAATACGTGCGTGCAAGTAAGCTAACCTAACCTTACCTATGGTTTTGATATCTCCGAGGTGCTTTCCCAGTGGCACTGCTGACATCTATAACCGGTCTAACCTAAATTCAACGCAAAGACGCATGAAGTCAAGATGAATAGAACTTGGATTTTATGACTGTTATCTGATGTATCCGATAAAAACTTTAAAAACGAAATTATTCTTTCTGGTACTTAGATTTTGTCAATTTAATCCGATGTATGTGACATGTGATGTTGATAATGCATTTAAGGGGTATTGATAAAGCATTTATTCACTCTGATACTTAGATTTTGTCGATTTTATCCCATGTATCTGAGAAAGGAATGTTGATATAGAATTTAATAACTCTGATACATAGATTTTGTCAAGTTTATCCCAACTATTCGAGAAAGGGATGTTGATATAGAATTTAATCAATTTGAGACTTAGATTTTGTCAATTCTATCCGATATAGCCGACAAATGACGTTGATAATGCATTTCAAGGATGTTGATAAAGCATTTATTCACTCTGATACTTAGATTTTTTTCAATTTTATCCTAAGTATCCGAGAAAGGGATGTTGATATGGAATTTAATCACTCTGATACTTAGATTCTTTCAGTTTTATTCGACATGTCCAATAAAGGATGTTGATAGTGAATTTAGATTTTGTCAATTTTATTCAACATATCCGACAAAGGATGCTGAAAAAGCATTTATTCACTATGATATTTAGATTTTGTTAATTATAATTGTTGTAGCTGATAAAAGATATTGATAAAAAGTAAATTATTCACTCTGATACTTAGATTTTGTCAATTTTATTCCATGTACCCGAGAAAAAGATGTTGATATAGAATTTAATCAATCTGATACTTAGATTATGTCAATTTTATCCGACATATCCGACAACAGATGTTGATAATGAATTTATTCACTCTGACTCTTAGATTTTGTAAATTTTATCCGATGTAATTGGCAAAGGATGTTGATAAAAAAAATATTCACTCTATCACCTAGATTTTGTCAATTTTAATCTATGTATCCGAAAAAAGGATGTTGATGTAGAATTTAATCACACTGATACTTAGATTTTGTCAATTTTATCCGACATATCCGATAAAGGATGTTGTTAAAGTATTTAATCTCTCTGATACTTAGATTTTGGCAATTTTTATTCGATGTATCTGACAAAGGATGTTGATAAAAAAAGGTTGTTCACTCTGGCACTTATATTTTATCAATTTTTATTCGATGTATTAGGCAAAGGATGTTGACAAAAAAATTATTCACTCTGAAACTTAGATTTTGTCAATTTTATTTGATGTATCTGACAAAGGATGTTGATAAAAAAATTTATTCACTCTGACACTTATATTTTATCAATTTTATTCGATGTTTCTGGCAAAGGATGTTCATAAAAAAATTATTCACTCTGATACCTAGATTTTGTCAATTTTATCCGACATATTTGACAAAGGATGTTGATAATGAATTCATTCACACTGATACTTAGATTTTTTTCAATTTTATCCGATGTATCTGGCGAAGGACGTTGATAAAAAATTTATTCACTCTAACACTTAGAATTTGTCAATTTTATCCTATGTATCTGAGGAAAGGATGTTGATATAGAACTTAGTCACTCTGATACTTAGATTTTGTCAATTTTATTTGACATATCCGATAAAGGATGTTGTTAAAGCATTTATTCATTCTAAAATTTAGATTTTGTCAAATTTATTTGATGTATCTGACAAAGGATTTTGATAAAAAAAAAATTATTCACTCTGACACTTAGATTCTGTCAATTTTATTCGATGTATCTGACAAAAGATGCTGATAAAACAAAATTTATTCACTCTAACACTTAGATTTTTTCAACTTTTTCCTATGTATCTGAGAAATAGATGTTGATATAGAATTTAATCACTCTTATACTTAGATTCGTGAAATTGCTGTATTGTCTGTCTAGGAAGCGACATCAATCGATAATGAATGTTAATAAAGAATTTGTTCAATTTTTTCATAATGTCCTAAATTAAATATCTGTATTGTGTATCCAAGAGGTGAATTCAAGAAAGAGTTTGTTACTTACTTACTCACTTACTTACTTACAAATTTTTTTCATAATGACATATCCACCAACGGATGTTGATAAGGAATTTATTCATTCTGATAGTATTTTCATGTTTTTTGTAAGCCATTCGAACTATACCTTAAACGCATTCAGATATTTCCTTGATAAAAATTTGTCCGACATATCCGACAAATTATGTTGATAAAGCATTTATTCAGTCTGATACTTAGATTTTGTCAATTTTATCCGATGTATCAGACAGAGGATGTTGATAAAAAATTATTCACTCTAACACTTAGATTTTGTCAATTATATTCGATGTATCTGACAAAAAATCTTGAGAAAAAAAATTATTCACTCTGACACTTAGATTCTGTCAATTTTATCTGACAAAAGATGTTGATAAAAAAAAATTATTCACTCTAACACTTAGATTTTGTCAAATTTTTCCTATGTATCTGAGAAATGGATGTTGATATAGAATTTAATCACTCCCATTGCGGTATTGTCTGTCTAGGAAGCGACATCAATCGATAATGAATGTTAATAAAGAATTTGTTCATTTATTTTTTCATAATTTCCTGAATTAAATTTCTGTATTGTGTATCCAAGACGTAAATTCAAGAAAGAGTTTGTTACTTACTTACTTACTTACAATTTTTTTTTTCATATTGACATATCCAACAACGGATGTTGATAAAGAATTTTTTCATTCTGATACTATTTTTGTGTTTTTTTTTGCAAGCCATTCGTATTATACCTTAAATGCATTCAGATATTTTCTTGATAAAAAAAATTTTGTCCGACATATCCGACAAATGATGTTGATAAAGCATTTATTCAGCCTGATACTTGGATTATATCAATTTTATCCAATGTATCTGACAGAGGATGTTGATAAAAAAAATTATTCACTCTAACACTTAGATTTTGTCAATTATATTCGATGTATCTGACAAAAGATGTTGAGAAAAAAATTATACACTCTGACACTTAGATTTTGTCAATTTTATCCGACATGTCAATTTTAACTAACATATCCGACAAATGATGTTGATAATTCATTTATTCACTCTGGTTCTTAGATTTTGTCACTTTTATCCGATGCATTCGACAAAGGATGCTGATATAGCATTTATTCACTCTGATACTTAGATTCTGTCAATTATATTCGATGTATCTGACAATAGATGTTGGTATAAAAAAAAAAATTATTCACTCTGACGCTTAGATTTTTTCGGTTTTATCCCATGTATTCGAGAAAGGGTTGTTGATATAGAATTTAATCATTCTGATACTTAGATTTTGTCAATTTTATTTGATGTATCTGACAAAGGATGTTGATAAAAAAAATTATTCACTCTGACACTTAGATTCTTGCAATTTTATCCGATGTATCTGACAAAAGATGTTGATAAAAAAATTTATTCACTCTAACACTTAGATTTTGTCAACTTTTTCCATTGTATCCGAGAAATGGATGTTGATATAGAATTGAATCACTACTATACTTAGATTTTGTGAAATTGCTGCATTGTCTGTCTAGGAAGCGACACCAATCGATAATGAATGTTAATAAAGAATTTGTTCAATTTTTTTCTCATAATTTTCTGAATTAAATTTCTGTATTTTGTATCCAAGAGGTGAATTCAAGAAAGAGTTTGTTACTTAATTAATTACTTAATTACAATTTTTTTTCATAATGACATATCCAACAACGGATGTTGATAAAGAATTTATTCATTCTGATAGTGTTTTCATGTTTTTTGCAAGCCATTCCTACTATACCTTAAACGCATTCAGATGTTTCCTTGATAAGAAAATTTTGTCCGACATATCCGACAAATGATGTTTCCAACTCATGCATTTCAACGAAATAAATTCAAAATGAACTTTGAAAAATAAGTAGAATGTAACTTTGACAAGGTAAACCATAAAAAAACACAACAGAAATAGTCCATCTCTTTCATTTCAGCAACAGAAATTCAAAAATGAAAGTTGAAAAATCAATAGAATGTAACTGTGACAAGGTAAACCATAACAAAAGACTATTGAAATATTCCAACTCTTTCATTTCAACGAAAGAAATCCAAAATGAACTTTGAAAAACTAAGAGAATGTAAGTGTGAAAAGGTAAACCAAGACAAAACACTATTGAAATATTCCAACTCTTGCATTTCAACGAAAGAAATCCAAAATGAACTTTGAAAAATCAACAGAATGTAAGTGTGACAAGGTAAACCATGACAAAACACTACTGAAATATTTCAACTCTCGCATTTCAACGAAAGAAATTCAAAAATGAACTTGGAAAAATCAATAGAATGCAACTGTGACAATGTAAACCATAACAAAACACTACTGAAATATTCCAACTCTTGCATTTCAACGAAAGAAACCCAAAATGAACTTTGAAAAATCAAGAAAATGTAACTGTGACAAGGTAAATCATAACAAAACACTACTGAAATATTCCAACTCTTGCATTTCAATGAAAGAAATCCAAAATGAACTTTGAAAAATCAAGAGAATGTAAGTTTGACAAGGCAAACCACGACAAAACACTACTGAAATATTACAAATATTTCATTTGAACGAAAGAAATACAAAATGAACTTTGAAAAGTCAAGAGAATGTAACAGTGACAAGGTAAACCACGACAAAACACTACTGAAATATTCCAACTCTTGCATTTCAATTAATGAAATCCAATCCACCAACATATAAGTTGATTTTTTTTCGGTACTCCAAAGAAATTTAATTCCTTACTGTCATTTAAAGTATGTTTCATCTCATTCGAAGACACTAAAAAAAGGTTGAAAAAATATATCATGTTAAAAAAAATAATAAAAAAAATTCAAAAAAAAATTCCCCAAAAAATGGGGGGAGGGGGCAAAAAAGTTGGATGGGAGGGGGGTGCCCTTCGATTATGGGGGTAGGAGATATTTGGGGGGTTGATGTCTCTGCTGGTTAGGGTAGTTGGTGCTTATAATCCTTGAAGGTTCGGACTCATATACACGTTACTACTTGATTTGCAAGGATTTCTAAGGTTTGTTCTGAATTCCATTATTAAAATTCTTTTCTTGCCTTCAACATCTCTCTTAGTATCAACTTTTTAGTATACTATAACGTTAGACTCTGTTTTAAACTGACAAAACTGTTCAAACACCATTTGTGTATTATACAGAACACATCGAAGAAGTAAAGCTATCCGTTATTAAAATTCTTTTCTTGCCATCTACATCTCTCTTAGTATCATCTTTTTAGTATACTATAACGTTAGATCCTATTTTAAATTGACAACTTTGTTCAAACACCACTTGTGTATTATACAGAACACATCGGAGAGTTTAAGCTAGGTCAACTCACAATGTCATTCTATCATCGTTAACCATTTTCATAGATTGATGTTGTCTCAAATTTATAATAAACTGCCTGAGTTAACAAGAACTTCAGGGTTACCTTAACTGCTAATCAGTTTAACTCTTTTTTTTTCTCCACCTTCATACGATCCAATTAGCAAATGTTATCTAGCTCTGTTTTTTCCCTATTATTCAAATAAGATCATTCGTAAAGTCCAATTCACGAATCCCTTATCCCTTTTTCAAATTTCAATCAAACAATTCTGATAATAGCATCCAATTTTTTTAATTAGCATTGACGCATTAATAACAAACTACTCTCGAGTTAAGTTAATTGTCCAAAAAATCAGAAAAACCAGTCTGATAGCACATACTGCAAAGAAATGGAACATGTGCATTTAAAGGATTGGTCGCTTTTTACAATGTGCACGTGAAACTGAAGTGCCTCAGGCGTAGGTTTCAAACCTTATACACTATCACGATGAACGAAGTTGCTAGACATGTTTTTTTATCCCTTTGTTTGGAAAGGTATCAAGGGAACATAAGGCAAGCAAATAGTATGTAGTTTCAAAACGTGTTTAATCACGAGTGGAGGTCCCATAGAATAGCATTGGAAGGAACATAAACCCTTAGAATAGCATAGGAAGGAACATAAACCCTTAGAATAGCATAGGAAGGAACATATACCCTTAGAATAGCATAGGAAGGAACAAAAACCAAGCAAATCCATAAGTACATGCTCTGGAAAGGTACCAACGAACATAATGCAAGCAAACAGCACAGGAAGACACATAAACCAAGCAAATCCATAAGTACATGCTCTGAAAATATTTTCTTATAGCTTCACGCAAATAGCATGGTAATTCCTATGGTAGTAAGCAAATAGCATGGTCCTATGGCAGTAAGCAAATAGCTTGGTAATTCCTATGGCAGTAAGCAAAGTATAACTTAGCACTCTACTATAGTATTGGTTATTGAGAAGTATACAGACGTCTTTGGGGGGGAATTTTTTCTGGTAGGTGGGGAGGGGTCGGGGGTTATTTGGGAGGATCTTTCGATGAAGGACGTTTTCATGAGGGAAGGGACATTGCAATGAAGGGGGCGCCGGATTTCCCAGCATTATTAAAGAAAAAGATCAGAAATTAAATAAAAAAAAAACAATAAGTTTTTTAACTGATTTCAACCGACCAACTGATTGTGATTAAGGGCTTATTTTTAAAGAATTGGAAAAAAATTTGACCTTTAGCTTAAAGAGCAAGGTATTGACTAGTGGGCTAACCCCCTAATATACGTATTAAAAATATATGAATATACAAGTTCGTTACGTAAGTTAATTCGTAAGTTACGTATATTTATTACTAATAAAAACGTTCGTAAATAAAATTAAACAAGTTTCGAGAAAGCCATTTAACCAAATAAAAGCAAAATTAATATGCAAACTTCGTTTTAATTATTCATGTACGGTGAGCCAAAATCAAAACCTGCATTAATTCAAAAACATTCAAAATTTAAATAAAAAAATAAGTTTTTTTTAACTGAAAGTAAGGAACGACGTTAAAACTTAAAACGAACAGAAATTATTCCGTATATGAAAGGGGCTGTCCCCTCCTCAACGCCTCGCTCTTTACGCCTAAGTTTGACTTTCTCACAACTTCATTTTTCTTAAACAATAAAAAAACCTTAGCGTAAAGAGCGAGGCGTTGAGGAGGGGACAGCCCCCCTCATATACGGAATAATTTCTGTTCGTTTTAAGCTTTAACGTCGTTCCTTACTAAAACTTGTTCTTTTTATTTAATCAGTAAAGGCTTAAGACCAACAACGTATCGGAAGGAGGTTTTGATATACTTTTGTTTTAAAAAAAAAGCTACATGGACTATAGTCGGGGAGCCAAAGTTGAAAAAGTCGTCAAATAACGATTTGTAAAAAACATTTTAGTACATGAATTTTGACTTTTGGAAACGATAGTTTCGAACATGCTGGTTCCAGTTATTTCGGGGTAAGCGACCATCGAAGTGCACTTTAAACTTTAAGATGAGGTAATAGTTTCGACTCTACCATCTAGGTAGAGGTCGCGAAAAGAGACCAAAATTATTGCCTGGGCTTGGCAAGCACATAGAGAATCATGTGGGGAATCATTTTACAGGCTACGGAGTGTGAGCCAATAGTTCTAGATCCCCTAAATTTAGGATGGGTATACAGTGACTATTTTGTCCTCTGACAAATTCATTGTCACAGTGGCCGATTTCTTTAAGCCGTGTTGCAGTCCATTGCAAATGAAGATAAAATGTAGATATGTAGATAAAATGTAAATAAAATGTAGAAATGTAGATATGTGCATTGGAAAGTGCTCCTGTGCGGGTATCCGAAAGTGTGACTTGCTTTGGGCTGGGTCATGCGATCTTTCTGGAAGTGACGACGACTTTGACGAAATAATACCTTAAAAAATATTGCTAAACCTATTTCATTTATGTATAATTAGGATTGCCTTTTTTTCAATGTTTCTTACTCGTTCCTTGATAGTAGCTGATTTAGAAAAAATGATCACAAGAAGTTTTGGAAGCATTATTTGTCTGGATTAAAACAAATGAAATGAAATGAAATTTGACCAATTGTATCTTAATAAAATGTAAAAGGAAAAGCTTGTAAAAGCAATTTGAAGCATATTGAAGCTGAGCTGTTTTGCTTGGCCAGCAGCATAGGAAACCTAAATGTATTTTTTTTTTCTGATGGTAAATTAACGATCGCCTAATCTTTTGGTAAGGTAAAAAGGAGACAACTACAATCTTGTAATAGAAAGCTGATAATAGAATGATATGCATTCAATAGAAATCAAGGAAATAAATGCCCACTACACGCTGATTTTGTCAAATGTACATCTCTATTTCCACAGGTTAAAACATTATGGCCTTCACTGACAAAAGCTTTAAAAAGAACTTGTTTCTTTCTATTTAGTTCTCTTTCATAGTAACTACAAATATTTTCCTATATTTTCGAAAAGATTAGTTGATATGAGCCATGTTTTTGGCTCATAATGTGAAATATCAATCACTATGTTTCTGTAACTCAAATAAAATCTTTGGCTGTAGATATACAGTAGTGTCAATTCCTGATTTTTTTTTTGGTGGAGGTAGGGTAGGGGTGTAAAATCTAGGGGGATGAAAATTTGTCCTTTTTTAAACGAAAATACCAAGAAAGGAATTTGTCAGTGAAAATACCAAGAAAGTCATTTTCAAAATTGGAAGAGGTCCCTTCCACCCTCCCCATGATTGACATCATTGCATGTATATATCTTTTGGTATGGATACAGATAGGGCTAGAAATTTACCGATACCGTTATTTGTATCGCAAAGATAACCTATCTACAATATTGATCAGTCATGAATAACTTTTCACCTCATTTGGGGACCAAAAGTTCTGTTTTTTAGTTTCAACGGCACATAAATTAATCTTACAAGCTGTCATACGACCTTAGAATCATACGGAGAAAATGTTGTCCTCAGTGTTGTTCATACGGGGAGAAGATAGAAACATTCATTACATTTTTAAGATTAAATGAAAAAAAATTAAATGATGCTAAGAAAACAACCCTGAAAAAAATCAAAAGGTTTTTAAAAAGTAGGAGATTAGTTGGTTAGCTAGAAGATGAAAGCATTTTTACTTGTTTTATAAGCAATACCTCAACTAAGCAACAATAAATAATTAAAAACTTGTAATACCTAGTGTAGGTACACGTTTTCTCTAAAAGAAGAGGGGGCCAGTCTCAAAATATCTACGCCCGTACATACTAAGTGTCAACCTAAAAAACAATTATTTTCTGTGCATAAAAAAGAGAATAGAACAAAAGAAAGCACTGTTTCCACTTTTGTAAGATTCAGGTAAATAGTTCAAAAATAAACATTAATAACTTGACTTTTCAGAAGTATCTAGTGGGAGCCTTTTAATAAAACTGTTGTTTAAATTCACTAGATTTGTATACGAGGTCGTCAGTTGGTTTGGAGCTAAGTGGCCGCTGTCTCCAAGGCATCGTAGAATGACATGGCCATTTGGAAGAATTTCTATCCGGGTAATGCTGCCGTGGTTGACTGCCATACGCCTCCATGCATGTGGAGGGATCTGAAGGGCTCTGAAACGGGAATAGCATCTTATTTATGCTTTCACAAAACCTTCTGGAGATCTTAACCTTTCTTAAAGTCAAGTATCAACAGGGAGAAATTAAAATGCACTTTTGCTGCATTAAAGAAATATCATTAGATATATAGATAGATAGATAATTTTATTCACCCACTCGATACAAAACCACAAATGACACAAATGGAGTATAAAGAAGAAGAAAAAAAAAAAAAAAAAAAAAAAAAAAAAACACTTAACTGCAAAAACAAAAACAAACGTTACTATACACCCCCAAAAAAAAAAGAAATAAAAAAAAAAAATCACAAAGTACTATTGGCATGGGCCAGACAACTCGGCCCAAGCGACCCCAAAAATTCAGAACGACGTTTCGTCACAGCAGCAATCGGATCTGTGATACCGAACCTTGCAGACATCTTGGAATTTTTAACCCACGGTGGGGTATTTAAAAGAAATTTTGCATATTTGTAAAAAAGTGATCGAAGGTTTCTTTTATCACTAACACTAAATATATGCCAAAACGGTGATAAAGCCAGAAAGTGTGGGATCACCAGTGCATTATAAAGCCTAGCTCGAATTTGTCGATTATATTTCGCTTTAGTTGAAGATAGCGCCCCGTAAGCCTTACGTGCCTTTTCTGCGAAATTACTTATTTGGCGAGCACGTGTAGATGCCATGTTATGACCTATAGGCATTCCTAAGTACATTATGGAGTCAGACAGTGGAACCTCTTGAGCACCAAATTTGACAGCAAGATCTATACAATCTGCATTTCTCCTATTGAAAGCAACAATCTCGCTTTTACTTGCATTAAAAGATAGGCCTATCTCTCTATAAGCATCATCTAGAATCTGAAAATTTTCTTCAATACGAGACAAACATCTACTTAAATTAAAAATATCATCTGCGTAATTAAGTAATGTTACATCCAAACCTCGGAAAATGCAGCTCATTTGCACTAACTTTTGGGCCTCGAGAACACTATTATTATACAACCGGGGTGACGAAATTGCACCCTGCCTAATGCCCTTTCTAACCGGAATAGCTTTTGGTAATACAATCGGCCCGTTAGGAGACGGGACTTTAACTTGGACTCGAAGCTTCTTATACATATCCCGAAAAGGCAAAATAACCGATCGGTCCACACCACGTTTATGAGCAGACACTAATAACTGGGGATGTATCCCAGAATCAAAAGCACGTCTAACATCGTGACTCGCTAGAGTAAGGGATTCATTCAGTTCATCAGCTTCTATTAATATATTAGCAAGAATATAATGGACGTGCTCGCGACCAACACCTTTTTTAAATCCGAACTGATTATCGGGGGTAGAACATTGAAAAGCAATATGATCTATAACTAGCAATTCCATAAGCTTACATAAAACCGGCGAAACAGTTATAGGGCGGTAAGATACGCATTCAGACGGATTTTTCACTTTTTTCAAAATAGGTGTAATTACTCCAGTACCAAACACGTCGGGAACGAGACCAGAATTAAAGATAATTTGGAATAGAAGCTCTAAATGACTCAGGAGACCAGCAGTACCATGTACAAGATGCAACCCACACAACTTGTCGACACCTTTTGATTGTTTCTTTTTTAATTTTGAAATTGCACGAATCAGATTAGGAACAGTTACTATGTAGCCAACACCAGAACTAGGCAATTCCATGAACTTATCAAGTTCGACTTCATATTTATCTTCAAGATCTTGTTCGGGTGGAGAGAACTCAGAAGTAAAGTGGGACACCCAATCTTGCTCAGAGATCACAGGTTCGACACTATTCTGATCACCATTACGTTTAAGAAATCTCCACACAGCATTTGGATCATTACTTATCAATTGACTATGTTGATCGATCACTTCACATTTATGCTTAGACAAAATCTTAGCAAATCTGCGTTTGCTGAACAGCCGAACTTCATTTACAACACCTGATTTCGGACGACCACACTCGTTCCAGAGCCTAAGCCAAAATTTTGCACGACCACATGCTTCACTTAGATCAGGGTTTTCGGACCACTTTGGAATTTACGTTCCCACTCGGACTTTACGAATGGGGACCGCAGCGGCCTCGGCAGATAACAGTGCGTGAGATATTTCACTACAGTAGATGTTTAGTAGCAGCTGTTTCTCTTCATCTTGAATACATACACTCTGCTGTAGTAATTGGAACGGCACTTTAATCTTTGTGAGAATCTCATCCAATACGTAATGATAAGTAGCCAGGTCAATTTTACTCCAATTAGTTTTGATTTTCCACTTCTTTTCATTAGTTGGGGGGTTAGGAGAGGCAGGAATTACTCGAAAAGTGTTTATAATTGGAAAGTGATCAGACGCGCTTACGCTCAGATCTACGTGCGAATTGCCGCAAGCTGGAGATTGGATGGAACTTAACATGAAGTCGAGAGATGAAGTCGAGCCTGAGTTATGGATATAAGTAAAACACAGATCATTGTTAGCAAGACGAAGACCGTCACAGGAAGATAGGAGGATCTGTGCTCGAGCGTTAGACTCATCAGTCAAGTCACAGTTCACGTCACCAGCGACTATACATTCAAGGCCCTGGCTAGAACAGCTGCCCACCGAACTCGATAGCTTACTGCAGGCTTCACTAAATTTTTTTTCTGATTTACTGTCTCTGTAGTCTGTTGGCATGTACACAGAGTGGATAACAGTTTTGTGCACCTTAACAGCAACAAAAAAGTCTGAAGATTTATACAGAATGGGATTTAACCTGCTGCTAACAAGAATGGCGATTCCACCGGACGGCCTTCCCCTGCCCGAAGACTTTGCAGGAGTAGCAAATACTTTGACGCCATCGTTTAGCTCAAGCAGACTAACGGCTTGATTCGAGAGGAAGTGTTCCTGCACACAGAGTACATCATTATAACATAACAATCCTTCTAACAGTGGCATTTTATCAACCACTCCACCATTTAAGTTCCATGAAACAACCCGTATAGAATCACCGATCATTGTTTAGAAATTAGCTTCTGAGCTACTGGACATTGGAAGCTGTAGCACGGGTGTCGAGAAGAACCACACAGAGCGCATTTGGGGGCATTTTGGCATGGATTGTCCCGAGAGCTGGAATGATCTCCACCGCACTTTGAACATTTCGGGGGATCTACACAAGATTTTGCTGCATGTCCGTAGGACTGACAGTTGTAGCACTGCATCGGTAAGAATTTAAATTCTGTAATGGGTAGTCGCTCGTAACCAAAAATGGGCGGAGAGTTCATTGCGATAAAGAGATGAGCTTTGCTTTCAAACTGTAATTTGAATGACCGAGTACTACCAATTTGTACGGCCTTAACACAGTTCGGTACAACTGAGCGCAGTTCGTCATCTGAAGTTTCAGTGGGAACGTGGCGGATTATTCCGAAGAAAGCGGGAGTTTTTACTTTAACACTTATAGTTGAGTCACTTTTACCCACTGCCTCAGCCAGGGACTCGGCAGCATTCTTGTTGTTCAAGACTACTCTCCATTCAGATTTCCTAGGTTTCAGCTCCACAATGTTCGAACTAGTATCACCACATACTCTGTCCAAATAGGATTTCCGAGCGCTAGGGTTCGAAAGATCTTTCGGGGGATTCTTCAAAACAACCGCATATGACAGTTTCGACATGATCGTGTTGGTTTCTGCCGCAGGCATAGCAGAGACAGAAGGAGAGGGATTAGAATCCACGTAACTATCGAACTTAGCACACAAGTCGTTTACTTTCCGGGTTAGGGTAGCCGTCACTTCTCCCGGGATTATCGGAACTTCATCAGGTTCGAAAATCACAAACCGCGGCAACGAGATATTTTTATCTTCACAAACCCGAAATACTTTTAATATGTCCAGGATATCATCGGTGTTCTTCGATCGCGCAGTAACACGTGTGGTAATTCCTGCTAGGGGCCACAATAACTCCTTCGCCGTTGCAATTGCTTCCTCTGAGAAAAACTCGACTGCTTTTTTCGCTATATCCTCCGAGCGATTACCAGCTTTTATCGCACGGAAAGCATAATTCAGTAACGCATTCCAAACCAACTTCTCATTACTCCCCATCGCAACAGCCACGTCACAATCCGTAATGCAAAATCAAAGTCCGAGGGGAGGAGCCAGTTCAATAAACTACGACGTAATACAGAGCTATTTAAGCTAATAAGCGAGGGAAGCGTAGTCTCTTGCTACCTGATCCCCGCAGTTTAAGGGAGTCACACTCCCGGCAGGTACAACGGCCCTTGCGACAAGAAACTCCCCTCTTCTGCTCGCTTATTAGTAAAATTTAATAATATGAACGCACTCTAGAATCCGCTATTCATTTATTTCAAACTTAATCCTTCAAACTTAATCCTTATTCCAAATTAAGTCACTGAATTAAATTCCAGCTCAAGCAGTGAATTAATGAATATCAATAATCTAGGTTAAGTTCAGGTCAATTCACCAAAAGTCGACTGTTATTTATTCCAAACTAAGTCACTGAATTAAATTAAAGTTCAAGAAGTGAATTAATGAACATCAAGAAACTAGGTCAAGTTCAAAGCAAATGAATTAATACTGGTTGAGAGCACGCTTTAAAGTTCAAGAAATCCAAAAAAGATGTTTTCACTTGGGAGACTGAATCAAGACTGACCGCAGTAGAACCGCAGTATTTTAACCGCAGTAGAAATATTTGTGGACAATACTCTGCCATCTATTGTGTAATTTTTCTGGTCATTTATCCACAACAATTGGTTAGTTTTGTACAGACTCTTCCCAGTCTAACATAGGGAATGAGAATTTTTATATACTTCCTGATTATTTATTCTTTCAGAAGAAGTAGTATATATCAAGTCTTGATAAAGAGAGACTTTTTCAAATTCTTGATTTGTTGCTATCTGAGTTTTGAAAAGAATATTATTCCACGTGCAATCCAATGATGTAACGTAGTGCATTTATAAAACAAAGACGAATTTGCTTTCAATAACATTCCATTCAATTAAAATACAATGCAAGTTAGAATTTCAGGTGTCACTCACCAAAACATTTGGAAGAGGGGAAGGCAATAGGTTTTACTGGCTGGCTGAACGTTTTTATCGAGTCGGGTGATATTTCATTAAAATTGCTAATTTTTCACTTTTTACTGACTAACACTTATCTTCCTTCATTGATTTTTTCTGTATATCCATCACCCCATCAAAGAATAACAAAGTAAACCAGTAAGAAAGCAGTGCTTTGCATGCCTATTGTACTGACTAAAACTTTTGTCAACAGGCTGAAGACATAGGAG
Source organism: Artemia sp. Qi Xiang Cuo (assembly GCF_049724085.1). Lineage (NCBI taxonomy): Eukaryota > Metazoa > Arthropoda > Branchiopoda > Anostraca > Artemiidae > Artemia > Artemia sp. Qi Xiang Cuo. The sequence goes on along the minus strand of NC_142810.1, from coordinate 23,367,768 downwards.
AGGGGGGACGTACCTTTTCTCTAATACGTTATGTCCCTGGTTGGAATATTCCAAGCATTAACTACCTCAGTTTTACAACGATTTGTGTCTCTTCTTAAAGAATTAATTAAAAAAAAAATTCCTAAAAATAAGTTTTTCAAATAAAAGTAAAGAACTCCATTAAACAAAAAATGAGCAAAAATAAAATCAAATAATCTACCAAGCGTGAAACTACCACAAATCAGTATCGAGAAATAAATGAACCCAAAACGAACAGAAATTACAATAAATAAATGAATCAAACTCAAAACGAGCAGAAATTACCATAAGTTCGGCTCAAAACCTCTATCCCTTTCCAAGGCCAGAACATAATTTGTACTTTACTGAAAAAAATATAAATCTTTTTACTTTTATAACTTTAATAAATCAAATAATATTAACATTTTGATTACTAAATATCAGTATATGTATATTAAACTGGCAATGCACATTCGTTTGTATTTTTTTCAGCAAAGTGCAAATTTTGTTCTGGCCTTGGGAAGGTATAGGGGTTTTGCGGCCAACGCATGGTAATTTCTTCTCGTGTTGAGTTTGACTCGGTTATTTATTGTAATTTCTCTGCTTTTTGGGTTTCATTTATTTATCGATACTGATTTGTGGTAGTTTCACGCTTGGTAGATTACTTGATTTTATTTTTGCTCATTTTTTGTTCAATGGAGTTTTTTACTTTTCTTTGAAAAACTTATTTTGTGGAAAGTATTTTTTTTAATTAGTTTCTATTCGTTTTATATTAACATAGTCTTTTCAGGGAAAAAGAAAATAATACTTTAAATCTTTTCGTTTTTAAAGACTTTATAGTTTGGCCTGCTATTTGTATGCTGGAGAAAAATTTTCAGCAATTTTTAACAGCATATACTCTTTTAAAAATCTGGGGACAAATAGTAGTGTTTAATTTAGTTTCACTCCTCCCCTAGTTGACCTGAAATTGAAAAATTGATACCATTCACAAAAAATTCTGTTTACTTTCTTTGATAGCTTGGATAAACTTACGCTATTTGGATTTGGTTAAATTTTAAGAGCAGAAGTAGCCCCGAAAGTTTGAACATAATACCCTCAGTCGTTTTTGGGATACTGCTGAGATGCCTTATTGGGAATTAGCATTATCATAGTGCTTTTTGATTTAATCTTATGGCAACATTTAGTTTTTAAACATAATGGGCAAATGGGAGGGTGGGCGTGGGAGGGTGGGAGTGGAAGCGGGATTAGTTGCCCTCCAATCACTTTCGACTATCAAAATGGGCACTAGCCCTGGGAATTTCAAATTGAACGAGCCCTTTTTCAAGTTTGTACGACAAAGATTTCAATAAAAACCTTATATGCCCCCAGGGCATTACTTATAACCCTGGTCCTGAGGGTTGTGGGGGAGTGTCCTCCTCAAAAACGTATTTTATATCTGGAAATCAACTACGCTGAACCAAATGGCTATCTCAAAATTTTGATTGGATGTGTTTGGGGGAATGATGGGCGTGGGGGTGGGGAGGCTAGTTGCTCTCCGGTCACTCTTGACTATTAAAAAGGGCACTAGCCCTTTGAATTTACAATCGAATGAGTGTTTTTTGAAGTTTTTACGACAACGCCTTCTGTAAAAACCTTATATGCACCCAGGGCATAGCTTAAAACCCTTGCCCCGAGGGTTGTGGGGGAGTGTCCTCCTCAAAAACATATTTTCTCTCTGGAAATCAACTACGCTGGACAGAATGGCTATCTCAAAATTTTGATTGGATGTGTTTGGGGGAATGATGTGCGTGGGGGTGGGGAGGCTAGTTGCTCTCCGGTCACTCTCGACTATTAAAAAGGGCACTAGCCCTTTAAATTTCCAATCGGATGAGCCTGTTTTGAAGTTTCTACGACAATACCTTCTATAAAAACCTTATATGCCCCCAAGGGCATAACTTTAAACCCTTGCCTTGAGGGTGTTGGGGGAGTGACCTCCTCAAAATCATATTTTCTATGTGGAAATCAACTATGCTGAACAAAATGGCTATCTCAAAATTTTGATTGGATGTGTTTGGGGGAATGATGGGCGTGGGGGTGGGGAGGCTAGTTGCTCTCCGGTTACTCTCGACTATTAAAAAGGGCACTAGCCCTTTGAATTTCCAATCGGTTGAGCCTGTTTTGAAGTTTCTACGACAATGCCTTCTATAAAAACCTTATATGCCCCCAAGGGCATAACTTAAAACCCTTGCCCTGAGGGTTGTGGGGGAGTGTTCTCCTCGAAAACATATTTTCTATCTGGAAATCAACTAAGCTGAACAAAATAGCTATTTCAAAATTTTGATTGGATGTGTTTGGGGGAATGATGGGCGTGGGGGTGGGGAGGCTAGTTGCTCTCCGGTCACTCTCGACTATTAAAAAGGGGACTAGGACTTCAAATTTCCAATCGGATGAGCCTGTTTTGAGGTTTCTACGACAATGCCTTCTATAAAAACCTTATATGCCCCCAAGGGCATAACTTAAAACCCTTGCCGTGAGGTTTGTGGGGGAGTGTCCTCCTCAAAACATATTTTATATCTGGTAATCAACTACGCTGAACAAAATGGCTATCTCAAAATTTTGATTGGGTGAGTTTGGGGGAATGATGGGCATGGTGGTGGGGGCTAGTTGCCCTCCAATCACTTTCGAATATTAAAAAAGGCACTAGAACTCTCGATTTCCAATCGAATGAGCCCCTTTTGAAGTTTCTACGACGACTCCTTCCATATGAAGTGTCCTGCTCTAAAGGAAAAATAATAAATAGTACATTGTGCCAACATTGTTCTTATATGTCCTCAGGGCACAACTTAAAACCCTTGCCCCGACAGTTGTGGAGGAGTGTCCTCCTCAAAAAGCTATTTTCTATCTGGAAATCAACTACGCTGAACAAAATGGCTATCTCAAAATTTTGAGTGGATGTGTTTGGGGGAATGATGGCGTGGGGATGAGGAGGCTAGTTGTTCTCTGGTCACTTTCGACTATTAAAAAGGGCACTAGCCCTTTGAATTTCCAATCGGATGAGCCTGTTTTGAAGTTTCTACTACAATGCCTTCTATACGAAGTGCCCGGGTATGGAGAAGAAAAAAACACATTGTGCTAACATTGTTCTTTACTTAGGCAGCGCTAGCGCCCTGCCTATGAAACGGCCAAATTGAGATTTTCTGGTAAGATCTATTAAACATTAGATGTTCAAGTTTAAAATAAAATGTAAAATTTTTTGCATAAAAATCGTTCTGTAGAATAAGTTATGATTGGCACGTGAAAATACATTTGTTGGTAAACATTGTCTCTGAATTATTGTTAAGTTTTTAAATCACGGATCAACTGTACAGTATTACAAAAGAAGCGTCTTGGGGAACAATTGATTATTGATCCCTCAAAACTTTAAAGATGGCATGTCTTAGGAAAAATTGTTTCGTCAAAAAAAAAGAAGAAAAAAAAACTCTTTCCTTAAAGAGAGTCTGAAAATACCACGCGTTCTTAAAAGAAACTTTATTCCCTAATTCTTGATATTAATCAATCAGTTTTATGTGTACCATATTTACAAGCAGATACTTTATCATTTTACCGCAGGACATAAAACCTATCGTAATCTTATTGCTATGTCTAAAATTGCAGGAAACGTAGGCTAGAATATTTTACCTAAAAAAAGACTCTTTGCTAATAAGTTCAAAGTACACGTCACTCCGTTGCGGAATTATTTATAATAATTTTCTAGCCAACTGCATGAAGAAATATTTATCCACCTAAAAGGCGTCAGACCCCTCGTGTGTAGCCCCTTGTCCCTGAAGAGGAAAAAAGATCGCAATTCTTGCTTGCAAGTCCCTTTTTGTGATCGAGAAGACATCCCAAAACAATAAAATTTTGAATCCACTCGGAAATTTCTTACTTGTGCTTGCCCTAGGCTTTAGTTATCCTCCCATCAATTTTCAGGTAAATCCAGACTCTTTTGTGTGAAAAATAAATGGGGTTCAGAAATAATAACGGACTCTGAAAATTCCTCCGCTCTGGTCTATTGGCCCAAAATTCCTTTTTTTTAATCGCTTTAGAGGATTAAATAAAAAAACAAATTTTTTATTGTTTTAAAAATAAAGTTGTGAGACAAAGCGTAAAGAGCGAAGCGTTGAGGAGGGGACAGCCCCTTTCATATACGGAATAATTTCTGTTCGTTTTAAGTTTTAATGTCGCTCCTTACTTTCAGTTTAAAAAACTTGTTTTTTTTATTTAATTTCTGATCTTTTTTAGTTAATGCAGCTTTTATTTTGGCTCACCGTCATTGAATAAGTAAACAAAATTTGCATAAAAATTTTACTCTTCTTTTGCTAAATGGCTGTCTCTAAATTTGGTTCTGACGTAATTTACACATTAACTTACGTAACGAACTTCTATATTCGTATATTTTTCTTCAGGCAAAAATACGTTGCATATATTATTATTATTATTATTATTATTTATTGGAAAACCCGTCATACAAAAAAAGGAAAAGACTGAGCAATAATCAAAACAACAAAAAAAAGCAATACACATAAACTTAGGAGTTATACATGTGGTTTGTAGTGAAGAACGCTGGAGCTAAGATCTAAATCAGCACTTAAAACAAATTACACAAAACGAGAAAAAAAAACACAATTATACACTGCTCTGTAGGTACGCAAAATGTTTCTTTTCTTTTTTCTTAGGCTCCTAAATACTTAACAAACATAAATAAGATGAAAATCATTGAAACAACCCGTAATTGGTAAAAAAAAAAAAAAAAAAAAAAACAACCAAACACTAATTACACTAAGCGCGAAAACAAACACTTTAAAAAAAAAAAACACACAACAAATACATCTTAACTAATGGGTTAATACTGACGACCAGGGATGATTCAACTTCATTAAACCGGGAATTATAAGCACGAATTTGCTTTTCCACGGCTATAATGGGGTCAGCAATGCTGAATTTTCTAATCAGGTAAGAATTGCGCGTCCAAGGGGGAAAACGTAAAAGATATTTTGCGAACCGGAAGAAAACTGAACGAATTTTTGACTTGTCAGAATTTGTGAGCAAATTCCAAAACGGCGATATGTACAAATAATGTGGTAGAGCGACAGAGTTAAAAAGTTTCGAGAGAAGATGGCGGTTAAACCGTAACTTATTAGTTACAAAAGAAGCATATGATAACCCAACTCTACGCTCAATGTGAGCAATTAATAGTTTTCGCGTGTGCATTACTGACGAACCAATGGGAAGACCGAGGTAGGTGATATGATCTACTGGCTTAATCCTACTATTTCCGAGAGGAATATCCCTAGGTGACGCTTGCTTCCAATTGAAGAATACAACTTCGGACTTTTCAGCATTGAACTGAAGACAGTAGTATGTGACCTTATACTTTGCTCACAGGTATAGCAATTCCCATGTTATTTGCTCACAGGTATAGGACCATGCTATTTGCGTACGGCCAAAGGACCCTGCTATTTGCGTACAGCACTAGGACCATGCTATTTGCGTACGGCCATAGGACCATGTTATTTGCGGAGACATATAGGACTTTCTACATTATTCTATGGAAGCTCTACACCTTTTCAAAGAGATTCAGAGCTCCGTCACATGGCATTATAATTTGGGTAGACTATGTTCTATCTTGTGCTAGTTAGGACCCTGCATAACATGTTATGAAGGACTAGTTTTTCTGACATAATTTACGTAGACTAGATTTCTATTTCATGATATACATGTCTTTTAGGGTAAGTGCGTGTCAGAAAACTGGTGCGTCTTGTTTAGCTGCCAATATACATCAATTATTTTTTTTCGTATATATTCAAGTTTCAAATTAGAATTTTCTACAGTTTGAATAGTTCATTCATTCTACCAGTATCAATATTTTTGCAATCATTTACATGTATATGGAATATTCTAAGCGACTTCTGGTGAGTAAAATTTTCTAATTATTATAGTAAAAAGAAATCTATTTTTGTCTCGTCATTAAGTTAAGGAAGAATTTCCTTTTCCTTCCTTACTTACGGTTTTTTTTCATCGTGTTGTTAGCTCTTTAAAAAAGCTTCCTTCTTTTAAATGTTAATTAAACAGTTCACGTATCCACCCCCCCCCATTCCCTCAATATCATGCTCTTTACACTAAAGTTCAAATTTTGTTCGAATCACAAAGGTCGGTTAATTAGAATAGATATCTATTTTGAAAATGCTAAAAAAAGCGTATAGGGTGAGATATAGGCTAGAGGGTGAACCCTTTATAAACTTAATAATTTTTTAGTTTAGGCTATGTCTAGCAGTCTTTTTCTTCCTTTTTCTGTGATTTTAAATGTTTCTTAATTTAGGTATATAAGTTTTAAAAGCTTTGCATATAAAAAAATATATAATTGTCAACATTTTGTGTTTTGACACTATGGAATTGAAGGCCCAAGGTCCTCCATTAATATTCTAAATAAGTAAGAATTGAGCTAGCTAATTAAATTGTGTCATTTTTTTTCAAATTTTGGGGGTTTAGTACTGTGATATTCGCAATTTTACTAGTAAATTCAAATTTCAGGGGTACTTAGCCCCCCTCCCCTCCAACAATACAAAATCTTAAAATATAATGATTATATTCGATAGAAAACGATAAGTATGCTTTTTTCTATTATGTAAAACAAAAAAAAAAAACTCCTAGGTGAGTAAAGCCCTCGGACCTCAGGTCTAAACTTAAGGAGGGGATATAGGTGGGACCTACAATTTATTCACCGATAATTTTGGGCTATGTTATTTTAGGAGAAAATTCTTAGTACTTTCCAAAGCTTAATAGGTAATATCTTGGTTCATCCTTCAAAGTGAAATTTTTAAAGATGTATTTATTAAGCTATTAATTGTTTAAAGCATATTCCAGCCTAGGTAGCATACTAGGACCCCAAGGCTGTTCAGTATGATGAATGTATGTACGCGAATGAATATTTGAGCAGAAAAATATTGATTTGTAAAAAGTAGCAGGCATTCTAAAGTGCTAATAGTTATAGCACTACAAACATCAGAATTGACTTTATAGGTCAAATTATATTATGGGGGGAGGGGGGATGTTTTTTGAAATCTCCCTTCCCTCCAAACTCAAAATTTTCCAAAATTTTACTTTAAAAGCTTTTTTTTTTAAATATTTCTAAAGTTCTAAGATACATAGAGTGCTACAAACACCAGAATAAACGTTAGAGGGCAATTTATCTGTAAAAGAGGGCTTATTATTTCATTGCTAAATTTTTCTTCTTTTTTAAGAATGTTGAGGTGGATTCATGCAATTACCCTCTCTCCGAAAAGAGACCAAGATGGGATGATATCACATCGATGCAAGCTGCAAGACCATCAGTCATCAGATATGCTAGCTCCAATGCAAGTTCGATGGACCAGCCAGGAGCCTCTCAAGCCAGTGTCAGCTCTGCACAAACCTTTATGCAACCTGGCAGAAAATTCAAGAGAGAATGGATAGATCCTCATAATGCAGCAATCTCCTCAAATCAAGATCGGGGGGACAATCCTCTTCATACTTTACCGGTGAATTCAGTTGTACAAGCTCAGTCAGAATTTATAAGTGTACATATATTTTTTTCTTTCCGTATTTTAAAGAACAAGGTAAATTTTCTCAAGTGCGTAGCTTTCGACGAGTAAAACGTAAATTTGTTTCTAAACTATTCTATAATAATCCTATTTCATTTTCTTTCATTAGCATTAGCCAAATTAGCAGTATATAAAAGAGTGGTTGTAACACAGAAGTAGCAAATAGCTTATCATACTTTTCTATAGATTTATAAAAGCTTACCTGTAATTTCTCTTTTAAGCAAGATGTTTTCTAATGCAAAAATCCATTATTTCATTAAACAAACTCTATATAAACAAATCACTACTATTTCACAGTTGACGGTTGAACAACCGTTCTTAAACTGGGATGTGTTTTGGACTTAGCTTTTGAGCATATTCGGTCTCTTATCAAAATAACCCATCAGGAAGGCTGAATGTTAATCCGACAGGTATAATTTGAATTTTAATCGCTCGTTAAAAAGTGGGTTTCAAATAACCGGATGTTTTAATCTTAGATGAAGAGATATTCACGCGAGAAAAAAGGTTCTTAATAATTCCAAATGTGACAATGCAGTGATGTCAAAAACATTATTTGGGCGAAACCGTTTTGGACATTGCGGTGAAACAGTTAGAGACATTTTAAAAGATGATTTTAGAATATTTTTTCGAAAAGGATTTGAGGCTGAAACTCTAGGGTCGTTATAATACACAAGTTCTATTTGAACAGTGTTGTGAAGTCCTCTACCCCCAACTCGAAAGGGCTCCGATCCTCCTACCCCAAAGGAAGATCCCGGGTGTGTGTGTGCGTGTGTGTGTGCATGTGTGTGTTATTAACAAAATTTGTAATTTATTATGCAGTGTTTTGTAAATAATGCTATAAGCAAAAATTTGTAATTTATTATGCATTTGTTTGATAAATTCGAATCCAATTAAGGAAAAAAAATAAAAAAAATTGTTTGATAAGAAAAGAAAAAAAAGAAAAGTGTGTTATAATTGTGATAAAACTTTCGTCAAAGAAAAAAAAAACTTAATCCATTCATTTTATAGTTTCAGGGGGAAGCTGTGAAAACTTCTGCCTTCCTTGGTCCGGGACTTCAAAGTATCATGGGTAATTGTCCCCTCTCGCCGGATGATAATGTTAGTGAAGGTACGTTATTTGATATCCCCCTGGATTTTCAATTTACAGCTGAAGAAATGGACAGTCTTATGCAAATTTTTGGGCCTAATTCTTCCGGGGACATTTTTGATGACAACTTTACTATTAGTGAATTGGATCCTGTACAAATAGGTGCAGAACATGAAAATAGTGCTATGTCCTCGGAATTACGTGAATTTTATTTGTTAGAGTCTGCTCTAAATCACATACAAACATATAGGGTATTTTAACCCTCCCGAGGAAAACGTGGTTGACGGGAGCATTATTTTAACTGACCCTGTGACTGTTCTTCCTAGCGATAGCGCCAGAACGCGAGCGCAAAGTGAGAGACAGATTCAGACCTGGGGGGTCACGGGGGAGTTAAACCATCAGTTAATCAAGAAGTTTATTTACAAAAGAGGACATCTGAGGAAATTTTTTATTTTCATTTTTGAAATGGCAACCAGACTTTTTACCCAGGTCTAAACGAATTTGAGGAAAACTTTTTCAACTGGGTAAATAAACTAATATCAACTTTGGGCACGTTTAATGAGAGGGGAAGTGGGTCCACCATTTTATACATTGAACACATGGATCTGAATCTCAGTAGATTAAAAAAAAACTTTATTTTAAGGGGGGCAGGGGCTGCTCGACGAATAAAATGCCACCCGGATTTGTCGGCTATGGGGGGGGGGGGGGGTTCAGGTTTTCAAGTTTGAAACGGGGTTGCAATGCTTTAAATATGCATTTTTAGCAGCATCCAAAAAAACATTAAAAAAAGAATCGTCAATGAAAAATCTCGACGGACTTGCTCGCAACGGTGGAAAAAATTTCCCTAAAGTAAATTTTTACTGTTTAGAGGGGAAGTATCCGGTGTCGTTGAAAGAAATAAGCTTATTTGAAAAAGTAAATGATAATCTTGGGGTGACGGGGGTTGTTCCCCAATACGACACTGAATTTGTAGATGGGGGGAAAAACCAAATAAAAAAGAAGTTTTGTATTCAGTGAGGACACTGTCGGTGGATAATGTTAAAAATTGGGTTAGGATTATTTATGAGCCTCCCAAAGATGTAAATTTTTATGGTATTTTTTCCCCCGTTACAGCAATAAGTCGACTCCTATCTCAAGGTGTGAAGAAAGGGGAACGTTTCTATTGCCCCATGTGCCTTTCCCCATTCACATCTGAGCGAACATTCTCAGCTCACATGAACCATTGCAAAATTCATGGGAATTAAAGAATTGAAATGCCGGCAGAAGGCAAAGATACTTTACAATTTAAAAATTTCCAAAATTCCCTGCTACAAGTTGATAAAATATCTTTAGATTGTGAAACAAGACTGGTTGAGGTATCAGACCCATCAAGGCCAAATATAGTCAAGGAACACAAACTAGTTGCATGTTCCTACGCACACGCCCGTCGCGATTCCAACAATAAAATGCAGTTGGAAGAGTTTTTTTTGGCTATGGATGAGGAAAGCAGCATGGAAAAGTTATTAGTATCCTTAATAAAACAGCAAACGGCGCAATTTCACGATTGCGTCCCACCAACCACCCAATGGCATTGTCAGATAAAGCGCAACTGGCGCTAGAAAAGGGGATGGTTTGCTTGGTTTGTCGAGGTGTTCTTGCCCAAGACGACGTGTTCCAGGATCACGACCACCTTATTTATCCCATTTCAACGATGAAAGTTAGCTTTCGGGGATGGGCTCAAAATTCATGTAATTTAAAAATTAAACAGCAACTTTTTCTTCCGGTTTTTATACATAACTCTAACTATGATCTGAAGTTTGTGCTACCAGCACTGGCACATCTTCAAAGAAATGGAACAGTAGATGATGCATGGGTGATAGACAGCTTTACCTGCAAAATCATACCTAAATCATCGGAAAAGTTGCCTGTTTTGGAATTTATGTGGAAATTTGGGAAGTTTTTTCCCCAAATCATTGAGCGAATTAATTCAGGTACAGAAAAACGATGACGGCTGCAATGCTTTCCCCCTTCTCAAGCAACAATTTCCAAATGATTTATATGATTTGTTGACGGTCAAGGGCATATATCCTTATGATTATTATTGTTCCATGTCGAGATTTGCCGAGGAAACTATTCCTCCGATTGAATCGTTTTACGATAGTCTTCACGATCGTAGTTGCACCCCCGATGAACACCGTTTTGCTAAAAAAGTTTGGGCAAAGGGAGGGTGTAAAAATGGGTTTGACTACTACAAGCTGTATTTGTCGAGTGACGTGTTAACTCTGTTAGACATTATGTGTAAAAATACGGAAAAAATCTGTGGGGAGTTTAATTTTGATTTGGGCTATTATTTTTCATCTTCTCGTCTAGTGATGGACTTAATCCAAAAAACTGGTGAGGAAAAAATTGGGCTAATCACAAACAACGATCAGCACTAGTTCATAGAAAGGTCCATGAGGGGTGGATTTGTTTTTCACGGGGATCGTATTCTGGAACCTGGTCCAAAAGGAGAGAAGACAGGGACAAAATCGGATGCAGTTTTCCTTGATATGAATTCTCTTCACCCCTTGGCCATGTCCCCTTATGCGCTACCTTGCAGTGACTATAATTGGATCCATGACCCCCAAGCTCACCATTTTCCCACCCTTGAGAGTATTGAGGAGAATGGACCGGTTGGATGGTTTTTTTAAATTGATGGGGATATACCAGTCGAGCTTTACGATTCAGTAAAGGATTTTGTTTTCCCATGCATCAATATACCTGTGACTAAGGACTCTTTGAGCCCTAGCAATAGGCGTTTAGTCAAGGTGGATGGATTGCATTGGTCACCTTTAAAACAAAAACTTATTGCTGATCTTCTGCCGAAAAAAAACATAGTTGTACATCATGTAGCTTGAAAAGGGATGTGCAAAAACTGTTTCAACGTCACAAATGTTCACATAGCACTCCAGTTAAGTCCAAAACCCTATCTGAAAACGTTTGTTGACATTTTTGTCAACAAACGTTCTGCAGCAAAGACGAAAGCCGAACAAGAAATTTATAAACTCATTTTGAATTCGGCTTTCGGCAAAATGTGTGAAAGTGTTCGCAATAGGAATCGTTGTGACGTCGTGACCGATCCCGAACAATGTGCTCGAATTATTGCCGATCCAAATTACACTTCCTTCTCAATCATTGGCCCGGACATGGTACTATTGAATAGGAAAAAAAGACGCATTATATTAAATAAAAATATTGCTGCAGGCAGTGCAATCTTGGAGATCTCTAAAAAGATCATGTTATGATTCTACTACAATGTGACTAGGGTCCAGTGGCCGAAAAAGGGGCACGTAGAGGTCTGCTACGGGGACACAGATTCTCTAATGTTAAAAGTAAAAACCCAAAATCTAATTGACGATTTGGAGCACGGTGAAATTATCAGCTCACGGATGGACTTCACAAATTGGAGTAGTCTTTACCCAGAGCTAGTGAAACGTCGGCCGCCAAATCAGCTTTTATTTTTTAAATCAGAAACGGGAAGCGACATGATTTCCCGTGGTGTGTTTGTAAGTCCAAAGGTGTACTTTATACAGACACACGACGAGGAAATCAAGAAATGTTGCAAATGAGTGCCCATGTACAATGTAGAAAAGAATTTTAACATGGACATTTATAGGAATTGTATTATGGAAAATACATGTCCACGAGTCAAACTGCTGACAATTCACTCCCTGAACTACAAGAACTTTACTGTAAATGTAGAAACAATTGCCATGAGTACCGTTTCCGACAAGGTCTATGTTTGTCAAGACGGTGTGACTACCCTCCCCCTTGGACACTATTTAACTTCAGACCAGGCCGAATGTGTTACCCATAGGGAAAGTCTCGGTTTGAATAAAGTCCTGTAAATTTTTTACTAAAACCTTTGGGGGTGGGCCTCGCGGCCCGAGGGGGGGGGGGCGGCCGCCAGTGGGGGGGGGCGCACCGCAACTATCAAAGTTATCTTTTTTTTACTTAGAATAGATATTTTTTTTAAATGTTTCATTCAAAAAAAAGTGATATTATTTCAAATGCTTTAATGTAATGTTGTATTTTTCTCTATAAATAAACAAAACAAAATTTTATTTATTTAAGTGTTTTTTGTCAGTGTGCCTATATAAATGTTGTATTTTTTTTTTATAAATAAATTTAAAAAGAAGTGTATTTTTTCATGTTTAATGTGCTTTTTTCAATGTATTGTTACTTTTTTTTTATGCATATAATAAAAGAAAATGATTCTTTATTCGTCTTCTTCTTATTATTATTCTTGAACAGAGTAGTAGTAGGGAAATTATTTAGTCATTAGACAGCTATTGTCTACAGTTAGTTGTCCAGGTGAACTGTTGAAGGGAACATGTATCACTTCGAAACACCATTCAGATCGTTTCTGTGTGGGCCCTCAATGTCGGGCAAAACAACACTCTTAACTAAAATAATTAAAAATTATGATAAAATGTTTGTGGAAAAGCCGAAAAAATCTACTATTGTTACAGTATTTGGCAGGAGTCATACGATAAAATAAAAGCAATTGCTGCCACCATGGGATTGGTGCAGATACATGTCATACAGGTACTTTATGTTTTCAACATTATTGAAGCAAACTCTTGGCTGATCATTGACGATTTGGTTAAATATATTGAACAATGGTCCCAGCAAATGATGCAATTGTTCACTTTTCGCTCTCATAATGAACAGATTTCCGTTAATCTTGTTGTACACAATCTCTTTCATCAGAGCAAATTTATGCGAACACTTGCTTTGAACTGCACCTACTATATCATCTACAGATTTGTTCGTGATTCTATCTCACTAATGACCCTCAATAAACAGATCGGTTTAGATATTTTTATTTTCAACTTTAGATATGCAATTGCTAGAACAGTATATCTATCTGCAATGGTCAGCTTGACATTAATAAAACTCCCTCTGAGGACCTATACGCAGTCACATATGCTTTCGACAATGACTTAACAGCATATCTCCCTGAGACCAATAAAAAGAGTTATTATTTAACGTTATAAATCTGAAGAAAGTGATGCTAAAGGCCAGTCGGGTTTCAGTTTCACGGGTTTAAAAAACTTCGACTAGGAAGGCAATGCTGGAACACAGTATTATCAATAACTTTATTAATCTAGTTCCCGAACTTTTTGCAAATATGACCAACGGTAATATTCAACATCCAGAAGTAGTTAAGCAACAGGCAAAGCAACATCGTTCCATTGTACGTACATTGGCCTCTAAAAAGAAAGGAAAGAATTTTAAAAGGAAACGACTTCTTCAGGTAGGCGGTAGCTTTTTCACACTTATACTGCCAATAATTGCAGGACTTGTAAACAGTTTTCTCTAGATGGCTAAACCCTATAAATTGACTCCAATAGAACTCACTCTCTCACCCGTGGAACACTTTGAGGACAATCTGAGTAAATTCATTGACAACGAAAATATTGAGGATGATAAAAAACTGCTTTTACTTCAAGATGCACTTCGCCGAGTGGACAAACACAAGTCCTATCGGTCAAAGCCCACTGCTGCTGCTGCTGGTATTGATCACAAAAAAGAATCATCTTCTCATGAGTCTGCTGCTGCTGAAAAACAATTAAAGAGGGTGTATTTTTTTTAATTTTTTTTGAAATTTTGAATTATATTCCCCCTCACATTTGTTTAACAATGAAAACGACTCCTAGTCTATCTCTTGGAAAGTGGTCAAGATCATATTCAAGTTGAGAGCAATGGGGAAGGGATTATAATTCAGGGCAAGAACTGTAATATACTTTATTTAGTCTATGATATGGGTACAGATCGTAAAGGACTATTATCATTTGACGCTCATCTATACAACTTTCTAAATACATTAAACTTCCCCAAAAGTCTTATTGGTAATAGACAAATTCTAAAAAAATTTAATGAACATGCATCATCATCAACAAAATTGACACCATTAAAATATAAATATGAAGAAGAAGAAGATTTTAAATCAATTTTGCAAAATACTAGCACACCACTGATAGCTAGACAAAAGCGAAGACGTATCAAGTCAACGTCACCTTTACCACCACTACCAACAGCCAGTATACAAAAGGGTAGCGGACGTTACACAGCGTGTTTACGTTCAAAATGGTTGAAGTTCTGACAGATGCTTATGAAAATATTGGTGAGGCGGGGAGCTTAAGAGTATTCCCCCACCACTCTTTCCAAAGTCACTGGTGTTCGAACTAAAAGTGTACAAGACTATCTACAAAATGAATCAAGTTACACTCTGCATAGAAATCATAGACTTCGTGCCAATCAATATGGAAAAACTAAAGCCTTTTACCCGTTGCATATAATGCAAGCAGATCTCCTGACTCTAGATGTGCTTCAAAGACGTCACAATACACCGTACAAGTACATTCTACTTGCAATCAGTGGTTTTAGTCGCTATGCATATGCAATTCCATTGCGCTCGAAGAGAGGTATTGAAGTTGCTCAGTCAGTTGAAAGTAATCTCGAACAGGATTCATATAAAAAAGTTCAAACGGATCGCAGTAGTGAATTTTTTAATCCCCAGGTTGCAAAAGTAATAGAGATATATAATTCGCTGCTCTATCATAATTACGTTCATATAAAGGCTGCATTGGCAGAACGATTGATAGGAACTATTCTACTTTTAATTTCAAGGTATTTTACATTGAAAATACATCGGCTTTTACTCATGATCTAGATAAAATCATGTTGATTTATAATCAACGACCTCATCGATCATTGTCCAACTCTACGCCAACGGAAGTTCATCATTCTGATCCTGATAAAATTGACATCTTTCTTAAAGAATATTCCAATAAATTAAATGTCCAGTAGAAAAATAAATTAAATGTCGGTGATACTATTGGAATTGGTAGAACAACTAATGTTTTTGAAAAAGGGGAATTTCTTGTGGTCCACCGAGTTTTTTTTAGTGTCAAAAATCCTAGACACTAAACCCATAATTTATTTTCTGCTCTATACCAAACATGATGAGATTCTCGGTGGCTTTTATGACAATGAACTGATAAAAGTTAAAAATCGTAGTGAAATTTATCAAATTGAAAAGCTATTAAAGACACATACTCGTAGGGGTAAGAAACAGTTACTTGTTCCCTGGCTAGGATACAACTCTGATTTTGATTGTTGGATCGGTGTTGAAAATATTGAAAAAGCCCAATGATTTCTATTTAGCTTCATACTCAACAATTCCGATCCTCTCTACAACGACTTGAATAATACAAGTGATTTTTGGACAAAACTCTCCCCCACCATCAAATTTGACGATTCGTATGAAGTGGCTCTTGTCGACTGTAGTCTCAAAAATACTTATGACATCCTGAGAAAGGATCATGGGTATGATATAAAAGTTATACCATTCGATTGGACACTCTTTGTCGACTATGAATGGATTGAAGCACCTAAATCTAGCGAATACCCACACGCCAAATTGAAATATATTGAATATGATAATATGGGAGATTTGTGTCGCACAGTCAATAGAAAAATCCCATATCGTAGGAATGGTACATTCCATTTTAATTATTCATTTGAACATGATAGGATTTACATTACCTCACCTGTTGACACCGAAATAATTATTCTCAATGATAATATGAAAGATGTTCTTTGGTTTAAACAGAATATGATCAATGGGAAAAATGCTGGCCCCGTTTACGGGATGGATCAAGTTATTTTTGCTGACTATACACCCACCTGGTTTTGCCTGGGACTCTCGATTTTTTTTATAAGCGTCTTTGGTGGAAACATCAAGTCTCGTTAATTAAAATATCCCCCTCCTACCTGTTTTCGAGCGGATAACATCTCATAAGCTAGTTCGTCGCTAGCACACAAGGCGTCTTCAACACGTTCCCGAAACCGATTCATAGTTAGAAACATGCCAGTTAACACTAAGAAGTGAATTGGGCGATCCTCTAGCAATAACAAAAGGCTTAGCAGTGATTACATGTCATTTTCGACCCATTGTCAACGACGGCACAATCACCCAAAATGAACAATGGAAGAATTTTATTCGTCTGTCCATATATTGATTGTTATATTGGTGCTTTGAGTCAACGTCAAATAGGCAATGGATTGGACTACTACAAGCGTCGTATTACTATGTCTGGCTATGGTCTTGGTAGCTGGTTTGCTAGGCTATTTCATTCTGCACTACCCCTTGCCAGAAAATATCTTGTACCTGCTGCATCAAATTTTGCTGCCTCCACACTACAGGACTGGGGGTTGGGCAAGAATTTCAAGGAGAGGGTTAAGGAAAATATTAGGTCTTCAGCAAGAGCCGTTGGTGAGCAACTAAAATCTCAACAAAATGGGGAGGGATTGAAAAGGATGCGTTTGCGTCATTCACTCATCAGTCTCCACCCAGGCAGGAAGCAAAGGACATCAACAAGGACTTTGGGGAATAAAACAACGAAGGCCAATAAGCAGAAGAAGAACCAGAAAAAGATTTTTAGATCAAAGAAGGATTTCTTCTCTTAAGAGGACTCATCTCCACTACAGGGAATAATATCCATCAATCAGTTCCTCATTGAATCTATTCAATGCTGAAAATGTTGATGTCACTGTCAAGTATTGCTACTATGAACAATTTCATCCCCGACAACCTCTCTCGGAAAATATACACTTTCAAATATTTTCCAATGAAGACTATTTCATTGATTTGTCGTCAACATTTATTGATTTAAATGTTGTGGTGAAGAAAAAGTCAGATAATACAACTCCAAATGCCGGCGATGGTCTCTCCTATGAAAACTGTATTCTACACAACCTATTCAAAAAAATTAATGTATTTATTAATGGAACATTGGTGAGCACTAGCAATAATTGATCAAACTATGCAAGCTACATACAGTTTATGATGATGACACCAAAGACATACAAGGAGTTGAGAAGACACTCATTGGGCTATGAATATCGGTCATGTATTGTTACTGACGGTTATTTGACTACTGCAGTGGCACAAGAGTATCATCTAGTTGGAATATTAAATCATGAGATATTCAATATATCCCAATGGCTACCTCCCAATGTCAAGATTGAGATAAAGTTACAGATGGCCCCATCGAATTTCATTTTGAGAAAAACACTTCCTGCAACACCCGATGCAAATGTCATTATCACATCGGCAATTCTCAGCGTCTAAAAACAACAGGCTATGAGCTGAGTTGCATTGGCAGTGGAAAAGCTAAGAACCAATGGTAACATCATTCAACGTCTTGTCGCCCAAACAATCACCAATCAACGTCACATTGCCGCCGGCTCTCATAGCTATAGCGATTACTCATTTATCAATGGAGAAATCCCATCAAAATTGGCTTTGGCCTTTGTGAAGAGTGGCATTGCCGTTGGATCTTGGACTGGATGCCCCCATAATTTTGATTTGTTTGATCTATCTAGCTTTTTGTGCAAAGCGAATAGTACTCTTTTGTACACTCTATCATTTGACAAAAAATCCTATGGAATTCTGTATGAGCTGACCATGCAATCCCTGGATCATGCCTCTCGATTATTTGAAAATGGAATAACCGATTCAATGTTTTCAAAAAATCATGGGATAATTGTATTGGATTTGTCTGGCACACAGGATATGAGTATAGTACGAACAGGGAATGTACGTTTAGAGTGTACATTTGCCGATGCTTTGACTGAGAGTATCACGCTAATATCACTGAGTCAATTTGAAACCTATGGGGAAATCATACCCGACGGCAGTGTTCTACTAGACCTAGCATCATGAACACAAACCAAATAATCAATGTATTTAGCATGGATCCATACATGTCCCTATAAAAGTCCTATTGCATACCTTCGGACTTCCTTGAAAAAATTCCAAGTGTTAACAATACCCTAATCATTGTTAATAGCAGTCCATCGACTTTGAAGACCGGTCATTGGCTATGCATCTTTCAAACATCGAAGAATATTGAATTTTTTGATACTCTTTGCATATCGTATAAATTATACATTACATACATCATCAACTTTATTGAAAGCAGTGGGAAAACCATTATTCAAAATCAACGAAGAGTACAGGATTTAACGACTAAGATATGTGGCTTTCATGCACTACTCTTTTTCATGTTCAGATGTCGTGGCTACACCTACAAGCAGTTTCTCAACATCTACGTTGACTTACCTCAATTGAATGACTTTCTAGTGGAAAATATACTTACAATCTTATTTAATATTGATTTTAGTGCCCTAAGAATAAAATGTTATAAAAATATATTTGAAATTTCTTATTAATAAAAAAAAAAAATTTATATACATGAAACAACGACATTTCTACTCTTTAGATTTCATCCACTACTAGGTCTTTGTCTAGAACAACTAGTTCAAATAGATTATCTGAATTCACAGTGTACTGATCCTTATGTACTGCAATGTCAGGGTCACATTTTCTGCAGTAGAGCGTGACTTCACTCTTGTCATATCTCTTTGTATAGTCAATGATACTATTCTCATTCATTCTATAGAATTCACATGTTTCAATTTGCTTATTTGAAGCAATTTCATAAACAGAGTCCTCAAGTGTCGAATCACATTCCGTCACAGCCAAATAAAAATCAGTGGGCTTATAATCATAAGATCCATTATCTTCACAACGATGACGTAGAAACCATATTCTTTTGCTGTTCCAACAGTTAAATCGTTAACCCGGCTCCTCCTCCCAGAAAAATCTAAAACCACGGTGATACCAATCTCGTATCAATAGATAAAAGTCACGTTTAGGATTCTTTACAATCTTACTGGGATATGTATTCTCCAATTGATTACATTTATCTTAGTGACAATTTTAGCATATGTGTCCTTTAGGATTAGAGTCACATATCTCTTAAATACATGAACTATAAATTTTAATTTTTATAGCATATACTCTATGCAATTAATACGGGTTGCATAATCTAAACTTCTCATCATGCTCATCAATCATTGTGCAATTCTCACATAATGACCAGCTGCCCTGTGTGTACATACATAACGGACATGTATGGAACATTTTGTCATGTGTTGACACTCTCACTGCCATAATGAAACTGAGCTAGCAATAACAAAAATTGTCTGAGATAGAGAGAGAGAGGATTAAATCATCCTTGAGCACCATCTTTCTCACGAAAAAAAAGTCCTAAATTTCTAAACTAATGTTTAAAAGCATATCCACAATATCGTTTTGCCGTGTTGTGATCAATATATCAATAAATTGTGTAAATGCATTTGGACCACGATGTAGAAGTTTCATACAATAGTCTAATGATGGAGAATCCCTTTTCATTATCTCGACAAGCATCCCCCGAGAAAATATCTTCCTTTGAATAGACAGCTCTAGAAAATCATCATCTAGAATCAAACGTTTTTCCATAAGAACTAGATTCCCCATGATTCACTTTTTCTCGAATCTATCCATTTTTTAGAGTCCTAACTCTCTAACAACCAACTTCAGACTAACCAGAATTTTTTCTACTCTAATAAAAAATACACTAGTCTACTATAGAAAAAAAAAAATACAATTGATTTAGAAACAATTTTAATGAACATAATTACAATAATAATAATCACTGATGCATTTTGTTCTCATCAATATATTTCGATAGGACATCTAATGCTGACCAAAGTTTATTTATATGGAGAATATTCACTTTTCCAGCAAAACATAGCTGCTCCTCCTGTTTAAATTTGCTTAATGATATCACGTATCTTGCATACATAGTGTCCCATTCAAGACATAGTCTACAACCAGTGGTTATTTCCAGAGCCACATTGGGTACTCGTATATCGTTGCTGCTGTTGTCAGCTCCATCATTAATCTCCAATAATGTAAATGCACCACTTATTTTTTCTCTACTAATATCCTCTCAAATAAACTATTCTCTTTGAATTCAATTCTCTTACTAATATGAATTGTAAAGAAAACTATTCATTTTATTCAAATCCCAATCATCAATCAAGTTATACTCACTCTCTTTGAAAAGGTGTAGAGCTTCTATAGAATAATGTAGAAATTCCTATATGTCTCCGCAAATAACATGGTCCTATGGCCGTACGCAAATAGCATGGTCCTAGTGCTGTTAGCAAATAGCATGGTCCTATGGCCGTACGCAAATAGCATGGTCCTATACCTGTGAGCAAATAACATGGGAATTGCTATACCTGTGAGCAAAGTATAAGGTCACATACTACTGAAGACCTAGTTTCGCATACTCAGATTGTAGCGTTGCGAAAGTCTCGCTTATGCGCTGGATAGTGCGGCTCACATTCAGAATGTCGTCTGCATAACATACGAGAGATAAATCAAGACCGGAAAAGATGAATGGTGTGGGAATAGCTGACTGTGCATCAAGAACTCCGTTATTGAAGAGTGAAGGGGAAGAAACAGCACCTTGAGGGGTACCTTTTTCAACATTGACAAAAATATTAGGGGTTGGTGCATAGACTTGAGAGCCGTCAACTTCGTTCCTTACCTTCAGTTAAAAAAAACTTGTTTTTTTTTATTTCATTTGTGAACGTTTTTTAATTAATGCAGGTTTTGATTTTGGCTCACCGTGCATGAATAATTAAAACGAACTTTGAATATAAATTTTAATTTTATTTGGTTAAATGGCTTTCTCGAAACTTGTTGAATTTTATTTACGAACGTTTTTATTAGTAATAAATACACGTAACTTACGAATTAACTTACGTAACGAACTTCTATATTCATATATTTTTAATACGTATATTAGGGGGCTCGCCCCCTAGTCAATACCTTGCTCTTTAAGATAAAGTTTGAATTTTGTTCCAATTCTTTAAAAATGACCCCTTAATCAAAAAGGCCGTTAATTAGAATAAAAAGCTCTTCTGAAAGTACTAAAAAAACTTTGGCTTAAAGAGCGAGGCATTGACTAGAATGTGAACCCAATCATATAGCTAATATTTTTTTGTTCGTTTTAAGTTTTGATATTGCTCCTTACTTTCAGTTGAAAAACTTGTTTTTTTTATATTTAATTTCTGATTAAAAAAAAATAATGATGGGGAATCCGGAGCCCCCTTCATAGCAATGTCCCTTCCCCCTGAAAACCTCCTTCATGAAAAGATCCTCCCATATAATACCCGACCCACCCCCACCCCCCACTACCAGAAAAAATTCCCCCTGAAAACGTCTGTATACTTCCCAATAACCAATACAATGTGTTAACATTGGGTAAAGTTCATAACTTTCAGTCCTCCCCCTGGGGGCTTCGAGGGATTAAGTCATCCTAAAAACATAGTTATAATATTTTCGACCATGCTGAACAAAATGGCTATCTCAAAATTTTGATCGGGTGACTTTGTGAAAAAATGACCATGAGAGCGGGCCTAGTTGCCCTCCATTTTTTTGGTCACTTAAAAAGGGCACTAGAACTTTTAATTTCCGTTCCAATGAGCCCTCCCACAATATTCTAGGACAACTGGGTCGATACGATCACCCCTGGGGAAAAGAAAAAAACCCAAAAAAACAAACAAAAAAAAACACAAATAAACACGCATCCGTGATCTTTCTTCTGGCAAAAAATGGAAAATTCCACATTTTTGTAGATAGGAGCTTGAAACCTTTACAGCAAGGTTTTCTGATACGCTGAATATGATGGTGTGATTTTCATTAAGGTTCTATAACTTTTAGGGGGTCTTCCCCCTTTTTTGGAAAATCAGCCGAATTTTCTCATTCGCGTAATTTTTGATAGGTAAGATTAAACTTGATGAAACTTATATATTTGAAATCAAAATCAAAATCTGATTCTTTTGATGTATCTATTGGTACCAAAATTCCGTTTTTTAGAGTTTCGGTTACCATTGAGCCGGGTCACTCCTTACTTACAGTTCGTTACCACGAACTGTTTGATTAGAGGGCCATGACGTCATTGACAAAGGAGAAAAAGGTGACGGCTTGACCTGTACTATCTAGCAAATAAAACCACAAAAAGAAGGCACGTTGGTGTTATCTCAGTGGTACCCATGCAAAAATACAATTTTTTTTCAAGGTGTGTGTAAACCCTCCAATAGTTAATGTCGAAGGATTTTCGACAATAACTACTGGAATGGCGTGCTTTTCATTTCAATTAGATATCACTTTTTACAGGCTTTTGAAATTTCGGAAAGAATTTTTGCACTGAAAAATTACTATTGATTTGAATCTGAATGAAAGTTATTATTTTCAAAACAACGCGTTTCACTTGGTAATTTCATTGGAAACCCATTTTTCTTAGTTTGGCTAAATTAAGCAATGTTTAAAAGCCAATAATGGCCATCTTTTTTATTAGGGTATTTTTGGCAAATTAAATTATCACAATCATATATTCAAAAAGAACTGGATTTTGTGAAAGATGCTATCACACACAGGAAAAAGCCTTCTGCTTTCTCTTAGCTGGATATAGTAAAGAACTAACCTCAGTTGCAACTGATGTCACTGTATAGTTTTACTATATCGTCATTTATGGTTGAAATCTATCGTTCATGAAATCGTCGTTCATGATCTTCCACGCAAATATGTAGTTTTTTTTTTGTAAAAAATATTTTATTTTAAGTATGGTATTCTGTTAATTGCCAAAGCACATGGATGCAGCAAGTTGCTTTAAAATAAACCTTTATAAAGCTGTCTTTAATGTTCCAGTTCCCTGTTAGCAGTGGAGGAAAAGAAAATTAACAAATAAAAATCATTTTCCTTCTTGTTCAAGCCAGGAGGGTGTAAGTTGCCTGAATAGGTAATTTGGTCAAGGTTATTCCAATAGCGTACTTGCTTTTTCGATCCGACGGGATCTTGGAGGAGCCTCCCGTTAACTTCGGGTCTAAATTCATTCCGATTGATAATCTGTATTTGATTGTCTTTTAAAAAGGTACAAAAAACCAATGCTTCGGCTAGAAAGTTGCTGCTGTTTATTATTGAGGGACCATATGGTCATTTCATAATAGTATTAACAAGGATCAGTTTACCTACCTTTTTAATAAAAGGTAGTGAGGTGTAGAGGCAGAGATGGAGAGGCTATGGCCCAAATATGGTTCTCCAGCTAAAAATATTCTGCTAAGATAAGGTGTGGCATTCCTACATTTCTTCCAAAAAGTAAGAGGTAGAGCAACCAATGGCCTATTTTGTTCTTTGGTCTTTTTAGTTATAATTCTTTGTGTGATTCTAGATCAAGACGGTGAAATGTGTCTAGCTCTCAGCCAAACATTTGGGATTGCCTGCGAGTCCAGGGGACTTATCGGTCATGTGTCAATCCTAAAACACGGTAGTCCGCCTGAGACTCTAAACGGGGGAGCCTATTAGGCTTAGATATCTTGTTCGCCTGTGAGCCCAGGCAAATTGAGTCCCTCGTTTCGCATACAAGTCCAGTAGACATTGTCTGTCTTGAGTCAACCCAAAAATCTTGATCCTCCCAATTGTAATTCCAGTAGGCTTTCCCAGTAGGCAAGGCCCAGATAATGAGAACAGTCTCAGTTGCCCCATTGTCTTCAAAGTCCTGTGGACAAGGTCAGTCATAAATCTTAGAAATTATTTTATTTGGGGTCTCCGATTGCCTTCAAATGGCTCATAGAAACTCATGGACTATTTAACTTACCCATATTTCATGACTATCTACCTTATGCCAGCTTTGCCTCTCACTCAGACTGTCTGTCTTGGCTTGACTCTTTATTCTTTTTCATGAGGGACAATATCGAGGATAATTTCTATAGCAATGAAGGGCTAAAAGTTTAGAGGGTTAATATGACACTGTTCCTCTGTTTCAGTCCTAAGCACAAAAAATAAAATAATTAAATGAACAAAAATCACAAAAAGAAATGGCTTGTAAAAGTAGATGGCGGTTCTTTCTGAACCACAAGGAAATGGTAGAATTATAAAAAGAGTACGAATTTTCGATTCATTTTTCTAAGAATATATTCTGTTGATGGGGTTAGGGAATTGTTGCACATATTAAGCAGTTTTAAATTTTAGTCTTGATTTAAAATTACTGCCACCTTGCTTACCTGTTTAAATAGATGTTTTCACTCGAAAGCAGAAACGGGGATGATAGAAATGCAAGTTTGGAAGAAAAAATTTGGAAAAACTCTTATATTGTAGGCTCTGGCTCAAGGACAGACATAAACCATTCTAACTAGTCCCATTTTTCTAGGAACCATTCAGTCTTTCTATGTCAGTTTGATTTTCACACTTTTTGTAGAATCTTAGTGGAGGAGAAATACGGTTTGACCTCGGGGAAATTCCAACATAATTTTATTTTAAACCAAAATGTTCATAAGAATCAGCTTAATCACACATAAAAAATTCCCCCGAATCCCCCTTGCACAACTACCCGAAATCCCCCTTGAAGGGGGAAAATAAGGGGAGGAAATCAGAATTTCTTTTTGGACGTATTGTTGGGTTTAAGTGCTTGTTTACTGTCAAATCAAGCATAAAGAATCTGAGTCCGACGTCAAAAATCAAGTTTTCCGTACTCCAGTATCAATTTTCACCTTCACGGAACGGGGGGGGGGGGGGCTAAAGTACGCCGATCATCATTTGCCGGGTTCCCTGCGGCTAAAGGGTCATTTTATATCAAATTAAGCACCGTATTGCCACAAATAAGGTCAAAAAGCAGTTTTTTTTACTATTTACCTCATTTTCACCTCTAAAGGGCCTGCAATATGAGGGGTTACTAAGTATAAAATTTTGAAAAACCCCTTCTTTAATCGAGATCAAAACTTCACAATTAATCACAGGAACATTTTGATTTTAAAGCACAACCTAAAGCTAATTCTTCTTCCTGCTTGTCTTCGTTATCGTCCTCATCCTGTCTTTCTGCTGCGTTAGTGCATAGCGCCCCTTCACACTCCCCGCAGGCAAAGCTGCAGGGCAAACCGTTCCGACGGCAGCTGCATCTGAGTGACTCGCACCTGCTGGTGCACTGGCACCGCATCATCTTCAGTAGGCTCTCCGGTGCTGGTGACACATCTGCCATAATGGGAAGATACATATTCCGTGATGAAGAGAGGTGCCAACCCGACTCTTCGGGCTTTAGCGAATTGGACGTGTCTTGCCACTTCATTATTTGAAAATAGCACTTGTAAAAGTGATACTTTGCGGCACCCAAAGTCGGTGGAAGCCAATCTGCCTGAACAAAACCATTTGCAATTGCAACCCGCATTGTAAATTCTCGCACCCAGACATCCTTCAAGGTCTTCTCATTGCTTTCCCCTTTGTATATACGGAGCAAAGCTTTCTCTCCAGCTTCGGCGATCTTCTGGTGGTTGGATCATGGTTTCATCAAGATCTTGCAAGCATTCTTAAAAATCCCATCTTTAAGTGACAAAGAAACCACTGCTGGTTTCCCTACGCCGTGAAGTCTAGATGTTGTATCGCAGCAAGACATTGCATGGCAAACGAGTAGATTTTTTGCTACTTCGGTTCCTAGTTTGTTCTTGATCCTTTTTATGTCGGACAATGTCTGTTATTTCTCTGTGCGTCTGTCTGCATAAAGATATCACATGCATCAAGCTTGGCATGGTACAGCAGAAGGACTAATAGGTCGGTATCATCCCAATAAAAGTAGTCGACGAGGTTTCAGCGCAACTGACTGCAGTTTGTACAACTAAGACATCAGCATCATCCTGAGCATGTAGAACTTTGCATCCTGAGCTCACCAGCCTCTCAGTAAGTAGCTCGATGAAGCGTTGTTTATTTTTGGGATTTCTCAGAAATTCCTCCTTACTTTTGACGATCTTCATGTCAGGAGAGAATTCAATCGTTGCACACGACAAACCTTTGGTTCTCTTCAGCTGTGTGCAATATTTTGTCGTCGGTGTGTCAGTGTAAGAGTCAAAGACTCCCGCTGCCAGGCCGAAATGTCTTGTGACATAACCTACGTAAGATCCTGCCACCTCAGAATATGTGAATCCGGCAGTCCACGGGATTCGGGCAGTACAGGTTTTCTTCATTGACGGTTCTAGAAGAATGAGAGACTTCTTAATTTTTTTTATTTTATTTATTTAATAAATGAAACTCAGAGAGGAAAGAAAATCTATACTCAGAGAGTATAGCCAGTGTGGTCTTAACATGTATTCATTTATTTGATATACATTAAAATACAAAAAAACATTAACACCCAACTGAGAGCAGAGCTCGTAAGGTTGGGTGTGTAAATAATGGGACATACACAAAACAAAACTTCTCGCCATAATAATAATAGCAAAATTAACTTAATTAACAACAACAAAAAGCAAGAAAAACTTAGAAAACAAGGAATAAAAGAAAAGAAGGGAGAAAAAAAAATACTGGACAGGAAAGAAATGCTGGGTAAGAGGGGTATGGGAAGCCGTCCCACCGTGGATCCAAACAAAAAGAATTCGGTATAATCCCGAACTAAACGGTTTTTTCATTAATTCGTACCACTTGTTTGTTCAGTCAAACCAGGCACACTTCAATCAGAATTCAACCCATCGCCACACAGAAGAACAAACTCAGCTTGAGTGATAAACAGTAGATGGCATTGCATAAATGAAGTTTAAAAGCAGAAATGATTATCTACTCTTATCAAAAATCAGAAGCACAATCCTAAACAATATCTCACTAAATACTTATACTCAACGCTCGCGGATCCCAGTTTATTCTTTTGTCTTTTTTTGTGGAAGTAAAAAAAAAAAAAGGCACAAACCTTGTATATAGCCTTGAACACGCCAGTCTTCTAGCAAGTGCTATGGTTGATGAATCCACTGATTAGATCACTTAAAGAGTGGCACTAAGGAATGGAAACCGTAAACTGAGGGGGAGGGGGAGGAGAGTCTGTAATACTGGTTTGAAATTAGACTGTTCGAGAATCGTATTCTAAGGTGCCATTCCTAGCTTGATAGGAAATGATGAATCAACCGACAAATGATTAAAATAACTAGTTCATTTTGGTCAACTTTCTCAGCCGCTTTAGATAAGATAAGGTACTTGACCTTATCTCTTATTTTCAAGTTTTACCCCCACCCTCCGCCGTTTATGAATGGAAATGGGCATTAGGGTAGTGAAAAATTAAAATCTGAATTCAGATTTTGATTCAGCATGTTTGATTTGATAGGAAACAACTATTTAAACTCCAAAATATTTATAACCGTAAAAATAGATTTCCCTTCTTCAAGGGAGAATTTGGGATACTTGTGCACGGGGGATTCGGGGGAATTTTTTGTTTGTGATTAAGCTGATTCTTCTGAAACATTTTGGTGTAAAAAAAATTCTGTTGCAATTTCCCCGAGGTTTGACCATTTTTTTCCGTATCTTTCCTCCACTATCTGTGGAGGGTAAACCCTTACTTGTTGCTTCCGCAACATTATGGAGGTTTTTGAGTACTGAGAGGTTTTGATTACTATATCAATGTTAAAAGTATTTATTTTCTTTGAGGGATTGCTTAATATGACAAATTTTTCACAATAATGTCCATATCTGTATGGTAAACAAAGCTTCTTTAAGTGTTTGATAAGCTAAAATAAAATTAAGAATAAAATCTACTAAGATAAACATGTTTCAGCCATGACGAACAAATTGGGAACTTTGTTTAAGGAAAGCTCTTATCTATTATGTAAAAGTAATCTATAGCGCTAATTTTAGTATTTGGCAATCGTGGCTGGTTTAGCATAGAATCCCCTAACCCTCTAAAGACTAAGGAATGTATTTGTCCTCATACGTTAGAGATAACCCTGAACCTCTTAAACCTATTCATAACTTCAATATTCTCATTACCCCATCAGAATATAAACAACTTTATGATAAGTGTATTAATTTTATATTGAGGCTAAACTTCATGGGTCAGACTATTCCCGGAACAACTACACCCGAACGGCAACCTGCACAAAGTTTGAACAGGGCTATTAGTTTTTCGCTGTTTTGGGAGTATCCAAACCGAAAAGAGGGGCTGTTAGATATAGTAACCACTCTCCCATTTTCCAAATCCATTCTTTTTGGAACTCTTTTGAATTCCATTCTTCTTTGGAAGTTAACAAACTGAAAATATTTATAATGTATTTTGTTTTCAGTAAAGTGTAAATTATGTTCTTGTAAACGTTCCCTAAAAGTTTCACCTTAATACCCTTAACCTCATTAGTTAAAATAATCGTAATAGTATACCCGTAGAGCCTTTCGGGTAGTTCAAAATCCCCCACAACATACCCTGAAAGTTCCAACTTAATGATGTAAGCCGTTCCTTAGCTTCAGTAGTAGCAATACTTGTAGCAGTAGTAGCATTAGTAGCAATATAGACGCAACACCTTTGTTTTTTTTTCAACATGCCCCTCATCACCCGCTGAGAGTTTCAACTTATTACCATAAGCTGTTTCTGAGGCATTGCCGATACGACCTATTGACAACCTGTTTAGTGTGTTTTTTTTTCACATTACTCTCTAAATTTTTTTTTAGAGACTACATTCTCCAAAATTTTTTCTTTAATGCCCTTAGATATTAGAAGCAGTAGTAGTAGCACCATAAGTAATAGTAGTAATAGTATACACCTGTTGTTTTTTGGCCAGTTTAATATCCCACTCATGATGCACTGGAAGTTTCAGCTTGATACAGTAAGCCGTTCTAAATATAGTGCTGATTTTCACAATCCATATGCACACAGTGTGTTTAGATTTACTTCCCTTAGATATTAGTAGCAATATTAGTAATAGTAGTAATAGTATGCACATATTGCTTTTTGGCCAGTTTAACATCCCACTCATGATGCGCTGGAAGTTTCACCTTGATATTGTAAGCCGCTCCAAAGATATTGCTGATTTTCACAATCAATATGCACATAGTATGTTTAAATTTCGTTCACCTTCTCCTCGATATTTCCTCAAACTTTCATTTCAATACCCTCAGCCTTGGTAGTAGTCACTACAGAAGCAGTAGTTTTACTGGTAGTAGTAGTTGTTGCAGCAGTAGTAATAGTAGTAGTAGTAGGGTATTAGCAGTAATAGCGTGACAATATTGCCTCTTTGGTTAATTTATCATCCCCGTTATCATTTCCTGAAAGTTTCAAATTAATACACTCAGTCTTTCCTGAGTTACGTCCTCTTGACAACTCGTATGCACATAACATGTTTTGATTTAGTCCAACACTCCCCCACCACTCTCTGAGAGGTTCACTTGCATTCCCTTCATCTTTTTAGACACTATAGGTCAAGCATGCCCACCTTTCTCAATAACATGTACTATACGTAAACAATTGTTAAATTGCATAACTTACAGCCCTTGCCCTGAGAGCTGTGTGTGAGTGTGTGAGGGGGGAGAGGGTTGGCATTCTCAGATACATAGTTGTTGAACGTTTAAACTATGCTGAACAAAGTGACAATTTCAAATTTCTGATTGTATATGTTTGGGGGATTGAGGGGCGTGGGAGGGGAGCTGGTTGCCCTCCTGCCACTTCTGAATTTAAAATGGGCACTAGAACTTTCAATTTTCAATCAAATGAAAGCCTTCCGAAGTATCTAAGACAGCTTCTCCTCTAAAAAGTGCCTTGGTAAAAGAAAAGACATCGTGCCCAATTAGCTCTTTACCTAGGCAGCGCTATTACGCTGCCTATGAAACCCGTCATAGAGTAACCACTACAAAAGATGGCTGAAACAACTGGTACAATTAATACATTCCTAGCACAAGGAGGAATCTAAAAAAATCCACATAAATTTCGTCGCTAAATTCATAAGCATGTAAAAATCATAGCCCAAAAATTCGGGGACAAATTGCTAAAGATAAAACTAGAAATTTTATCTCATTTTAGGAATATTTTTTTATGCTGTATAGAGCTTATTCTTTAACAAATGATTTGCTTGGTAAGCTAAGTAATCACTCTCCACATATATTTAATAGCAGAAAAAAAGTAATAAAGTAAGGAACTTGGATTTTACTTAATTAGAAACGTTACTACAAAGCGACTTTAACTTCGATCCTGCTTCTCCAGAAAAAATTCCATAGCCCTACACTATAGTAATTGTTATGTAATACTGTATTATCATCTTTAACAATGATATATCTAGGTATGACCCACGCAGGTTAATTTATCTGTTTTGTCTTACAGTAAAAACTTTTAATTTTAAGATTAATTGAAACAATAGTTACGTTTCCTGAATCAGCTTCTATGGTCCTCTCCTCACTTGATCGTTTCTTTTCAAAAAACCTTTTGAATTTTTCTAACACATCATTCAAACAAATCACCCACGTGGGCAATACGCCCACGAATATAATCTTAAACGGCAAAGTGCATTAGGTAAAAGCAATGATCCATCCATTATATTATGTTCCTGGTAACACCTTTCAGCCATGTTACTTTTTATTATTTTGTTTTCCTAAGACACTAGAATTTGCAAGCTGCTATCCCAACTTTAGATTCCTTTGGGTCCCAGATTTTACAATAATCCAGTTCCTGCTTTACCTAAAGTGAGACGCCATTTGTTCTATTTTTTATTTTCCTGGGGTACCGGAATTAGAAAGCAGCTATCTGGACTTTAGCTTCATTCGGGACCCGGTCAATTTTCATCCGTCGTAATTTGTTTGTCTATTGACAAAGAGACTTAACTTTTTTAGGTACCGAAAGTAGAAAACTGTTGCGTCGACTAGATAAAACAGAGCCGACCCGAATACCAAAGACCCGACTTTAGTCATACATGCAATACGAAAGTTTGAGCGAACGGTACCCTATGTACTTTCTAATCAAAAATATACAGAAAATATCTGTGTTACGTTGCCTTCTTTTGTATTCTATTTTTAAACTTAAACAGACAGAATGAATATCTCTTTTCCTTGACCAAGGATATCCTGCGTTCTCTAAACACGTTTTAGGGGTCATAGTTTAAATCAGGGATGTCTGCGCCTCTCCTGAGATTTTTCAGTCCAAGTAGTTTTTTTTTAGCAGAATTGCTGACAATTGAAAAAACCAGCGTTTAAAAATATTTTGCTGCATCTAATAAATTTTTCAATGTTTATGCTGCACCTAAACAGCCTTCATACACCCTACACTACCAGTACAGCTTTCAAGTATGGCACGGTGGCACCAGTGTTAATCGAGGGTTGGTACTGAGTGGGTGTATGCAGTTTGTGACTGCTCACCTGTGACAACAGAAATTTATTGTAGAAATAACTTTTGTTTCTTTCTTTATGTGTGTTGTATTTGTTCCTATTTTCAACGATGAAATTAATGGCTTTTAGTTGTTTCTTTATGTACCCATTTTTCTTGAAATTTAATAGCTTCTGCGGCCCATTGAATTATTTCAAGTGACAATATGGCCCACTATAATATAATATTGGGCATCCCTGGTTTAAATGATAGGGTTCCATACACTACTCATGCACTTTCTACCTATGCTGTGTAAGCGTAGTCGTCTTAATGTTAAAACTGTTATTTAAGCATAACATAATTGTTAGTAGAGTGCTAGGTACTATTTTGCGTACAACACTAGGAATTACCATGCTATTTGCGTACAGTACGTTCCTTAGTACCTCGCCATGCTATTTGCGTACAGCACTATGAATTACCATGCAATTTGCTTGAGGCCATAGGAAAACGTTTCTACAGAAGCTCTACACCTTTTCAAAGAGAGTGACTATCCTCTCATATGGCCTTATACTTCTATGGAAGCTATAGGAATTACCATGCTATTCTATAGCGCTATGTTCCTTCCATTGTTATTCTGTGGGACCTTTACACATGATTAAACAAGTTATGAAACTACGTGCTATTTGCTTATGTCCCGTTGATACCATTCCAAACGAGAGGAGGATTCCCCTCCTGTTCCTAAACATTGCAAAAAGGATGACAGTTTTAACGGGGATTCCCCACACAAGTTAGTTTCAACTCCAAGTTTTTCAACCAGACTGGTTTTTGGGTCGACATCTGTTTTTTTAGGGGGCCAATCAGAGACAGCGGAGGTATTTACTCCTCTCTCTCACTCAAATTGTTGCTGCTGGTAGTTCATTTCCTTAACGGCGGTGTGGGTACCAAAACATGAAAATATGCTATTTATATCCCTGCTTTACAGTTACACACTGGGCAATTGTACGTCAGTTGAGGATTTTAGAGTAATTAAAAAGTATGATTAACAGTATGAATGGTGTAACCTATCTGAATTGCATAGAGAATATGGTGTACAAATTAAAGGTTGTAATTCCTGTCTTGAAGAGGTGTGTGACTCTCATCTTAGAGGGCACCTATGCTCCAATTGCCATTATGATAAATGTAATCAGTGGGAGAATACATATCCTGGTATGATTGGAAAGAATCCTAAGCGTGATTTTAGTTTATTGCTAAGAGATTGGTATTGTCGTGGTTTTAGAATGTTCTGGGAGGAGGAACCGGGTCAGCGATTCAACTGTTTGAACAACAAAAGAATTTGGTTTTTGTGTCATCGTCGTGAAGACAATGACTACTTTGATTGTAAGCCCAGTGATTTTTATTTGGCTGTGACGGAATGTGATTCGCCGCTTGAGGACACTATTTGTGACATTACTTCAAATAAAAAATTTAAACATGTGAATTCTATAGAATGAATGAGAATAGTATCATTGACTATACAAAGAGATATGACAGGAGTGAAGTTACACTCTATTGTAGAAAATGTGACCCTCACATTGCACTACATCAGTATCAGTATACTGTGAATTCGGATAATCTACCTGCATTAGTTGTTGTCGACAAATACCTAGTAGAAGATGAAATCTCAAGAGTAGAAAAGTCGTTTTTATCATGTACACACATTTTTCATTTATTAATAAACAATCTCACATACGTTTTTAGAACATTTTATTACTATGGCACTAAAATAAATATTAAATATGCTTGTAAGTATATTTTACACAAGAAAGTCTTTCAATCGAGGTAAGTCAACGTAGATGTCAAGAAACTGCTTGTAGGTGTAGCCACGACATCTGAACATGAAAAAGAGTAGTACATGAAAGCCACATGTCTTAGTCGCTAAATCCTGCACTCTTCGTTGATTTTGAATAATAGTTTTCCCACGGCTTTCAATAAAGTTGCTTATGTATGGAGTGTAGAATTTATTTGATAAGCCAAGAGGATCAAAAAATTCAATATTCTTCGCTGTTTGAAAGATGCAGAGCCAATGGCCTGTCTTCAAACTCCATGGACTGCTATTAACAATGATTAGGGTATTGTTAACACTTGGAATTTTTTCAACGAAGTCCGATGGTATGCAATAGGACTTGTACTTGGAAATGTATGGATCCATACTAAATACCTTGATTATTTGGTTTGCGTTCATGGTGCTAGGTCTAGTAGAACACTGCCGTCAGGTGTGATTTCCCAAAAGGTTTCAAATTGACTCAAAGTTATTAGCGTGATACTCTTAGTCAAAGCATCGGCAAATGTATACTTTAAACATACATTCTCTGTTCGTACTATGCTAATATCCTGAGTCCCTGACAGATCCAAAACAATTACCCGATGATTTTTTGAAAACATTGAATCGGTTATACCATTTTCAAATAGTTGAGAGTCATGATCTAGGGATTGCATGGTCAACTCGTACAGAGTTCTATAGGATTTTTTGTCAAGTGATAGAGTGTACAGTGGAATACGATTCACTTTGCACACAAGGCTAGATAGACCGAAAAATTAAAATCATGCGGCGATTCAGTCCAGGATCCAACAGCACTGCCACTCTTCACAAAGGCCAAAGCCAATTTTGATGGGATTTCTCCATTGATAAATGATGAATCGGTATAGCTACGAGAGCCGGTGGCAATGTGATGTTGATTGGTGATCGTATGGGGGACAAGAAGTTTAATGTTGTTGCCATTGGCTCTTAGCTTTTCCACTGCCAAGGCAACAGAGCTCACAACCTGTTGTTTTCAACGTGGAGAATTGCCGATGTGATAATGATATTTGCATCGGGTGCTGCAGGACGTTTTTTTCTCAAAATGAAATTCAATGGGGCCATCTGTAACTTTATGTCAATCTTGACATTGGGGGGTAGCCATTGGGATATATTGAATATTTCATGATTTAATTTTCCATCCAGATGATACTCTTGTCTCACCGCACTAGTCAACTCACCATTAGTATCAACACATGATCGATATTCATATCCCAATGACTGTCCTCTCAACTCCTTGTACGCCTTTGGTGTCATCATCATAAATTGTATGTAGCTTGCATAGTTTGATGAATTATTGCTAGTGCTCACCAATATACCATTAATAAATACATAAATTTGCTTGAATAGATTGTGTAGAATACAGTTCTCGTAGGAGAGACCATCGCCAGCATTTGGAGTTGTATTATCTGACTTTTTCTTCACCGCAACATTTAAATCAATAAATGTTGATGACAAATCAATGTAATAATCTTCATTGGAAAATATTTGAAAGTGTATATTTTCCGAGAGGGGCTGTTGGGGATGAAAATGTTCATAAAAGCCATACTTGACACTGACATCAACATTTTCAGCATTGAATAGATTCAATGAGGAACTGATTAATGGATATGATTCCTTGTGGGGGAGATTAGTCATATTAAGAGAAGAATCCTTCTTTGATCTAACAATCTTTTTCTTCTTCTTCTGCTTATTAGTATTCCTTGTTTTATTCCTCAAAGTCCTTGTTGATGTCCTTCGCTTCCCGCCTGGGTGGAGACCAGGGTGGAGTGAATGACGTGCACGCATTTTAATTGCTCACCAACGGCTCTTGCTGATGATCTAATATTTTCCTTAACACTCTCCTTGAAATTCTTGCCCGACCCCCAGTCCTGTAGAGGGGAGGCAGCAAAAT
This sequence comes from Artemia sp. Qi Xiang Cuo, assembly GCF_049724085.1. Taxonomy (NCBI): domain Eukaryota; kingdom Metazoa; phylum Arthropoda; class Branchiopoda; order Anostraca; family Artemiidae; genus Artemia; species Artemia sp. Qi Xiang Cuo. The sequence goes on along the minus strand of NC_142810.1, from coordinate 23,332,346 downwards.
TTGATGCAGCAGGTACAAGATATTTTCTGGCAAGGGGTAGTGCAGAACGAAATAGCCTAGCAAACGAGCTACCAAGACCATAGCCAGACATTGTAGTACGCCCCTTGTAGTAGTCCAATCCATTGCCTATTTGACGTGGACTCAAAAAACCAACATAACAATCGATATCGGGACTGGCAAATGGAATTCTTCTATTGTTCATTTTAGGTGATTCTGCTGTCGCCAACAATGGGTTGAAAATGACATGTAATCGCTGCTAAGCCTTTTGTTATTGCTAGAGGATCACCCAATTCACTTCTTAGTGTTAACTGACAGAGTTCCAAATACGAAGTGTTTACAGGAACATACTGAAGGTGCTTTATATTATAGTGATGAACAAGTTCATGGGTTGTTTTTCATTCAAGAAAACGTAGGAAGGGGACATTTGAATTACCAACTCTCGATGTTTCCACAAAGGATGCATAGAGAAATATGCAAGAGTCCGAGGCAAAACCAGGTGGATAATCAGCAAAAATTACTTGATCCATCCCGTAAACGGTAACAGAATTTTTCCCATTGATCATATTCTGTTTAAAGCCAACAATGTCTCTCAGATTATCATTGAGAATAATTATTTCGGTGTCAACAGGTGAGGTATTGTAAATCCTATCGTGTTTCAATGAATAATTAAAATGGAATGTACCATTCCTACGATATGAGATTTTTCTATTGATTGTATGACACAAATCTCTCGTATCATCATATTAAATATATTTCAATTTGACATGTGGATATTCGCTAGATTTAAGTGCTTCAACCCATTCATAGTCGACAAAGAGTGTCCAATCGAATGGTATAACTTTTATATCATACACACGATCCTTTCTCAGGATGTCATAGGTATTTTTGAGAATACACTCGATATGAGCCACTTCATACGCACCGTCAAATTTGATGGCGGGGGAGAGTTTTGTTCAAAAATCACTTGTCGTATTCAAGTCGTTGTAAAGAGGATCAGAAACATTGGACATAAATGTTACAAAGAAATCATTGGGCATTGTCAATATCTTCAACAGCAATCCAAGAATAAAAATCAGAGTTGTATCCTAGCCACCGAACAAGTAACTGTTTCTTAACCCTGCGAGTACGAGTCTTTAATATCTTTTCAATTTTATAGATTTCACTAATATTTTTAACTTTTTGTAGTTCATAGTCATAAAAGCCACCGAGAGTATCTTCATCTTTGGTATCGCGCAAACGATAAGTTATGAGTTTAGTGTCTAGGATTTTTGCCACTTTAAAAAGTTCTGTGAACCACAAGTAACTCCCCTTTTCAAAAACATTAGTTGTTCTATTAATTCAAACAGTATAAACAACTTTGAATTGATTTTTCTTCTTGACAGTTGCTTCAGTGGAATATTGTTTAAGAAAGGTGTCAATTGTATCCTGATCAGAATGATGAGCTTACGTTGGGGTTGAGTTGGAAAATGATCGATGAGGTCTCTGATTATAGTCCAACATGATTTTATATAAATCATGAAGTAAACTAAATGTATATATATATATGCAGTATGCGCAAGTTGAAAGCCAAATTCGCCTTTAAAATCGTTTGGCCAATACAGTCTTAACCCGATAACCACTATGATGCAACACCGGACTATATTTTACTAGAACTTTGGTTACAATGGTGGTAATAAATTAATTACTATGATCCCCTTGAATTTTTTTATAAGAATCCTGTTCGAGAATACTTTCAATAGCATGAGCAACTTCAACACCTCTCTTCGAGCGCAATGGAATGGCATATGCATAGTGACAAAAAACACTGATTGCAAGTAGAATGTACTTATACGGTGCATTGTGACGTCTTTGAATCTCATCTAGAGTTAGGAGATCTGCTTGCATTATATGCAATGGGAAAAAGGCTTTAGTTTTTCGATAATGATTAGCACGAAGTCTACGATTTCTACGCAGAGTTTAACTTGATTCATTTTGTAGATAGTCTTGTACACTTTTAGCGTGAACACCAGTGACTTTGGAAAGAGTGGCGGGGGAACTTGAACTTCCCACTTCACCAATATTTTTATAAACACGTTTCAGAACTTCAACCATTTTGAACGTAAACGTATAGTGTAACGTCCACTACCATTTTGTATACTGGTGGTTGGTGGTGGTGGTGGTGACGTTGAGTTGATACGTCTTCGCTTTTGTCTAGCTATGAGTTATGTGCTAGTATTTTCCAAAATTGATTTACAATCTTCTTCTTCTTCTTCATATTTTAATGGTGTTGACAATGATACATGTTCATTTATTTTTTTTAGAATTTGCTTATTGCTAATAAGGCTTTTGGGAAAGTTTAATGTATTTAAAAAGTTGTATAGATGAGCGTCAAATGATAATAGTCCTTTACGATTTGTAACCATATCATAGATTAAATCTTGTAGATTATAGCTCTTGCCCTGAATTATAATCTCTTTCCCATTGCTCTCAACTTGAATATGATCCTGACCACTTTCGATGAGATAAGTTATGAGTCGTGTTCTTTGTTCAACATAATATTGGTGCATTAGAATTCCAATTTTAGATACAAATGTAACAAAATCCAACATATTTAATTTTGTTCCAGCAGCAGACTCATGAGGAGATGATTATTTTTTGTGATCAATACCACTGGTCTTGACACGATAGGGCTTATGTTTGTCCACTCGGCGAAGTGCATCCTGAAATGAAAGTTGTTTTTTATCATTTTCAACTTTCTCGTTGTCATTCAATTTTCCCAGATTTTCCTCAAATTGCTCCATGGATGAGCGAGCGAGTTCTACTGTAGTCAATTAGTAGGATTTTGTCGTCTAAAGAAAACAGTCTAAAAGTCCTGAAGTTATTTGTAGAAAAGTGAAAAATATACCGCCCGCCTAAAGAAGTTGTTTCCTTTTAAAATGCTTTCCTTTCTTTTTACAGGCCAATATACGTACAATGGAACGATGTTGCTTTGCCTGTTGCTTAAATACTTCTGGCACTTGAACATCGCCCTCGGTTAAATTTAAACAAAGTTCGGATATTAGATTAATGAAGTCATTGTCAATACCATGTTTGAGTATGGCTTTCCTAAGTGGGGGTTTTGAAGTACTTAGAACGGAAAATAAATGTATATTTTCATGTAGTTTCTTCAATGTCATGATAGCGACTAATAGGTCTTTTTTGTGTTCACGGGGAGATATACTGTAATTTCATTGTCAAAAATTTTTTTGACTACACGCAAATCCTCGAGTGTATTTTGATTAAGATCTAGTAGGATGTAGCCGTGGGGTTTATTAGTTGCCTGATTGTATGCTGAGAGCAGAAAGATTTGGCGCCTGGATAGATTTGTTTATTGAGAGTTATTAGGGAGCAAGAATCACGAACAACTCTGTAGATGATATAGTAGGAGCAGTTCAATGCAAGTGTTCGCATACATTTGCTCTGATGAAAGAGATTGTGTACAACCAGAGTAACGGAAATCTGTTTATGATGAGAGCGAACGGTGAACAATTGCAGCATTTCCTGGGACCATTGTTCAATAGATTCAGCCAGATCGTCAATAATCAGCCAAGAGTTTGGTTCAATAATGCTGAAAACATCAAGTCCCTGTATGAATTGTATCTGCACCAATCCCGTCGTGGCAATTGCTTTTATTTAATCGTATGACTCCTGCCAAATACTGTAACAGTAATAGCTTTTTTCGGCTTTTCCACAAACATTAAATCACAATTTTTAATTATTTTAGTTAAGAGTGTTGTTTTGCCCGACATTGACGGCCCATACAGAAACGATCAAAATGGTGTTTTAAATTGATACATCTTCCCTTCAACAATTCACCTGGACAACTAACTGTAGACTATAGTTGTCTAATGACTAAATAATTTCCCTACAAGTCGGTTCAAGAATAATGAGAATAAAATCAATAAAGAATCATATTTCTTGTATTATGAAAAACAACACTTTACAGAAAACAAGGAAAAATGCACTAGAAAAAGCACTTAAAATAATATCACTTTTTCTTTTCAATGAAACATTTATATTTACAAAAGCACAAAAAAAATCTGCTCTAAGTAAAAAAAAGATAACTTTGGTAGTGGCGGTGCACCCCCGCTGGCAGCCCCCCCCCCCGGGCCGCAAGCCCCCCCTCCCCCCAAGGGTTTCGGGAAAAATTTATTGGACTTTATTCAAACCGAGACTTTCCCTATGGATAACACATTCAGCCCGGTCTGAAGTTAAATAGTGCCCAAGGGGGAGGGTAGTCACACCGTCTTGACAAACATAGTCCTTGTCGGAAATGGTACTCATGGCAATTTTTTCTACATTTACAGTAAAGTTCCTGTAGCTGTGGGAACGAATTGCCAGCAATTTGGCTCTTGGAATTGTATTTTGAACAATACAATTCCTATAGATGTCCATGTCAAAATTCTTATCCACATAGCCCGTGGATACTCCTTTGCAACGTTTCTTAATTTTTCTCGTCGTGTTTCTGCATAAATTACACCTTCGGACTTACAAACATACTACGGGAAATTATGTCACTTCCCGTTTCTGATTTAAAAAGTAAAAGCTGATTTGGCACCCGACCTTTTACTAGCTCTGGGTAAAGACCACTAGTTTCATAACGTGTTTAATCACGTGTAAAGGTCCCATAGAATAACAATGGAAGGAACATAGCGCTATAGAATAGTATGGTAATTCCTATAGCTTCCATAGAAGTATAACTAGTATCGTATTAATTACCGCGACGCCTACATGGAATTACACAAGAACCCTACAAGAATATGCTCAAAAGTGTAATAGATTGCAAGCGTACATTCAAGCGTACATTGAATTGCGCAAGAAAAACCCATGCTTGAGACACTGTATTTACGCGTGAACATTCTAAAAGTTGGAAAGGTTTTTGTTTTTGATAAGAATTGCACAATGAATGTATCGTTTGACCTGGGCATTTTTTATGAGCCAATCAGTGGTTGTTCAATATACGATAACTTGATTTGTGGTTGGAGTTCAAATAAATAGAATAGTTTTCACTACGATTCATATTAGTAATAGAATTAAACTCAGAGAGAATATTTTATTTGATAGGATATGAGAGGGGCAAAAATGAGTCGTGCATTTACATTATTATAGATAAATGTTCGAGACGACAGCAGCAGCAGCAACTATATACGAGTACCCAATGAGGCTGTGGAAATAACCGCTGGATGTAGACTATGCCTTGAATGGGATAGTATGTATGCTAGATACATGATATCATTGAGCAAGTTTAAGCAGGAGGAGCAATTATGTTTTGCTGGAAAAGTGAATATTCTCCACATAAATAAACTTCGGTCAGCCTTAGATGTCCTATCGAAATATATTGATGAGAACAAAATGCATCAGTGAATATTATTATTGTAATTATGTTCAATAAAATTGTTTCTAAATCAAAGGTATTTTTCTTTCTATAGTAGATTAGTGTATATTTTCTAGAGTAAAAGAAATTCTTGTTAGTCTGAAATTGGTTGTGAGAGATTTAGGACTTTAAAAAATGGGTAGATTTGAAAAAGAGTGAATCTTGGTGAATCTAGTGTTTATAAAAAAACATTTGACTGTAGATGACCATTTTGTAGAGGTGGCTATTCGAACGAAGATATTTTCTAGGGGGATGCTTGTCGATACAATGAAAACTGATTCTCCATCATTATACTATTGTATGAAGCTTCTACGCCGTGATTCAAATGCATTTACACAATTTATTGATATATTGATTGCGACACGGCAAAATGATATTGTGGATATGCTTTTAAACATTAGTTTAGAAATTTAAGACTTTTTTTCATGAGAAAGATGGTGCTCAAGGATGATTTACTCATCTCTCTATCTCAGACAATTTTTGTTGTTGGTAGCTCAGTTTCATTGTGGCAGTAAGAGTGTCAACACATAACAAAATGTTCCATACATGTCCCCTATGTATGTAAACACTGGGCAGCTGGTCATCATGTGAGAATTGCAGAATGATTGATGAGTATGATGAAAAGTGTAGATTATGCATCCCATGTAAATTGCATAGAGGATATGCTATAAAAATTAAAGGTTGTAATTCCTGTCTTGAAGAGGTTTATGACTCTCATCCTAGAGGCCACCTATGCTCCAATTGCCATTATGATTAATATAATCAGTGGAAGAATACATATCCCGATATGATTGGAAAGAATCTTAAGCGTGATTTTAGTTTATTGCTACGAGATTAGTATCGTCGTGGTTTTAGATTGTTCTGGGAGGAGGAGCAGGGTCACCGATCCAACTGTTGGAACAGCAAAAGAATATGGTTTCTACGTCATCGTTGTGAAGACAATGGGTCTTATGATTATAAGCCCACTGATTTTTATTTGGCTTTGACGGAATGTGATTCGACACTTGAGGACACTGTTTGTGAAATTACTTCAAAAAAGCAAATTGAAACATATGAATTCTATAGAATGAATGAGAATAGTATCATTGACTATACAAAGAGATATGACAAGAGTGAAGTCACACTCTATTGTAGAAAATGTGACCCTGACATTGCAGTACATCAGCATCAGTACACTGTGAATTCAGATAATCTACCTGCACTAGTTGTTGTCGACAAATACCTATACCTAGTAGAAGATGAAATCTAAAGAGTAGAAAATTCGTTTTATCATGTATATAAATTTTTATTAATGAACAATTTCACATATATTTTTAGACCATTTTATTCGCAGTGCAATAAAACCCACATCACCCACATTTGCTCGCTTATCTCCCAGAAGACAGATACTCAAACAAAGTAACCCGGCTTGGATATTACGGTACGACCAGATAGAATAGCCACGACACCTGAGCATGAAAAAGAGTATTGCATAGAAGCCGCGCGCCCCTGTTTCAAAACCCTATACTTTTCGTTGATTTTCAATAATGATTTACCCACTGCTTTCAATGAATTTGGTGATGTATGGAGTGTAGAATTTATACGATAGGCCAAAAGGATCAAAAAATTCAATATTCTTTGCTGTTTGAAAGATGCATAGCCAATGGCCGGTCTTCAAAGTCGATGGACTACTATTAACAACGATTAAGGTATTGTTAACACTTGGAATTTTTTCAATGAAGTCGGAAGGTATACAATAGGACTTGTACTGGGACATGTATGGATCCATACTAAATACGGTGATTATTTGGTTTGTGTTCATGGTGCTAGGTCTAGTAGAACACTGCCGTCGGGTGTGATTTCCCAATAGGTTTCAAATTGAATCAGTGATATTAGGGTGATACTCTCAGTCAGAGCATCGGCAAATGTACACTCTAAACGTACATTCCCTGTTTGTACTATCCTCATATCCTGAGTCCCCGACAAGTCCAAAACTATTACCCCATGATTTTTTGAAAACATTGAATCGGTTATTCCATCTTCAAATAGTTGAGAGTCATGGTTTAGGGATTGCATGGTCAACTCGTACAGAGTTCTATATGATTTTTTGTCAAAAGATAGAGTGTACATTGGAATACCATTCACTTTGCACACAAGGCTAGATATACCAAAAAATTAAAATCATGGGGGGATTCAGTCCAGGATCCAACGGCACTGCCACTCTTTACAAAGGCCAAAGCCAATTTTGATGGGATTTCTCCATTGATAATTGATGAATCGCTATAGCTACGAGAGCCGGTGGCAATGTGACGTTGATTGGTGATCGTATGGGGGACAAGAAGTTTAATGTTGTTACCATTGGCTCTTAGCTTTTCCACTGCCAATGCAACAGCTTTTCCACTGTGATAACGAAATTTGCATCGGGTGCTGCAGGAAATGTTTTTCTCAAAATGAAATTCGATGGGGCCATCTGTAATTTTATGTCAATCTTAACATTGGGGGGTAACCATTGGGATATATTGAATATCTCATGATTTAATTTTCCAACCAGATGATACTCTTGGGTCAATGCAGTAGTCAACTCACCGTCAGTATCAACACTTGATCGATATTCATAGCCCAATGATTGTACTCTCAACTCCTTGTATGCCTTTGGTGTCATCATCATAAATTGTATGTAGCTTGCATACTTGGATAAATTATTGCGAGTGCTCATCAAAGTACCATTAATAAATACATTAATTTGTTTGAATAGGTTGTGTAGAATACAGTTCTCGTAGGAGAGACCATCGCCAGCAGTTGGAGTTGTATTATCTGAATTTTTCTTCACCGCAACATTTGAATCAATAAATGTTGATGACAAATCAATGAAATAGTCTTCATTGGAAAATATTTGAAATTGTATATTTTCCGAGAGGGGTTGCTGGGGGTGAAATTGTTCAAAGTACCCATACTTGACACTGACATCAACATTTTCAGCATTGAATAGATTCAATGAGGAACTAATTGATGGATATGATTCCTTGTGGGGGAGATAAGTCATCTTAAGAGAAGAAATCCTTCTTTGATCTAACAATCTCTTTCTTCTTTTTCTTCTTCTGCTTATTGGTCTTCCTTGTATTATTCCTCAAAGTCTTTGGTATTATCCTTCGCTTCCCGCCTGGGTGGAGACTGATGAGTGAATGACGCACTCGCATCCTATTCAATCCCTCCCCATTTTGTCGAGTTTTTAGTTGCTCTCCAACGGCTCTTGCTGAAGATCTTAACACTCTCCTTGAAATTCTTGCCCGACCCCCAGTCCTGTAGTGTGGAGGCAGCAAAATTCGATGCAGCAGGTACAAGATATTTTCTGGCAAGGGGTAGTGCAGAACGAAATAGCCTAGCAAACCAGCTACCAAGACCATAACCAGACATTGTAGTACGCCCCTTGTAGTAGTCCAATCCATTGTCTATTTGACGTGGACTCAAAGCACCAACATAGCAATTGATATCGGGACAGACAAATGGAATTCTCCTATTGTTCATTTTAGGTGATTGTGCTATCGCCAACAATGTGTCGAAAAGGACATGTAATCACTGCTAAGCCTTTTTTTATTGCTAGAGGATCACCCAATGCACTTCTTAGTGTTAACTGACAGAGTTCCAAATATGAAGTGTTTACAGGAACATACTGAAGATGCTTTATATTATAGTCATGAACAAGTTCATGAGATGTTTTTCGTTCAAGAACACGTAGGAGGGGGACATTTGAATTACCCACTCTCGATGTTTCCACAAAGGATGCATAGAGAAATATGCAAGAGTCCGAAGCAAAACCAGGTGGATAATCAGCAAAAATAACTTGATCCATCACGTAAACGGTGCCAGCATTTTCCCCATTGATAAAATTCTGTTTAAAGCCAAGAAATTCTCTCAGATTATCATTGAGAATAATTATTTCAGTGTCAACAGGTGAGGTAATGTAAATCCTATCGTGTTCCAATGAATAATCAAAATGGAATTTACCATTCCTACGATATGAGATTTTTCTATTAATTGTACAACACAAATCTGTCATATTATCATATTCGATAAATTTCAATTTGGCATGTGGATATTCACTAGATTTAAGTGTTTCAACCCATTCATAGTCGACAAAGAGTGTCCAATCGAATGGTATAACTTTTATATCATACACACAATCCTATATCAGGATGTCATAGGTATTTTTGAGAATACAGTCGACAATAGCCACTTCATACGCACCGTCAAATTTGATGGCGGGGGAGAGTTTTGTCCAAAATCACTTGTCGTATTCAAGTCGTTGTAGAGAGGATCGGAAACATTGGACATGAAAGTTACATAGAAATCATTTGGCATTGTCAATATCTTCAACACCGATCCCTGAATCAAAATCAGAGTTGTATCCTAGCTACCGAAAAGTAACTGTTTCTTACCCTTGCGAGTACGTGTCTTTAATATCTTTTCAATTTGATAGATTTCACTATTATTTTTAAATTTTTGTAGTTCATAGTCATAAAAGCCACCGAGAATCTCTTCATCTTTGATATCACGCAAACGATAAGTTATAGGTTTAGTGTCTAGGATTTTTGCCACTTTAAAACGTTCAGTGGACCACAAGTAATTCTCGTTTTCAAAAACAATAGTTGTTCTATTAATTTGAACAGTATCACTAAAATTGAATTTTTTTTTCTTCTTGACAACCGATTCATTGGAATATTGTTTAAGAAAGATGTCAATTGTATCATGATCAGAATTTTGAACTTCCGTTGGTGTAGAGTTGGACAATGATTGATGAGCTCGTTGATTTTAAATCAACATGAATAAAACCGGTGTATTTTTCAATGTGCAATATCTTGAAATTAAAAGTCGAATAGTTCTTATCAATCGTTCGGCCAATGCAGCCTTTATAGGACTATGACTATAATAGAGCAGTGTACTATATTGTTCTAGTACTTTTACAACATGAGGATTAACAAATTCACTACCACGATCCGTTTGCATTTTTTTATAAGAATCCTGTTCAAGAATACTTTCAATGGCCTGAGCAAATTCAACGCCTCTCTTTGATCGTAATGGAATTGCATATGCATAACGACTATAAACACTGATTGCAAGTAGAATGTACTTGTACGGTGTATTGTGACGTCGTTGAAGCTCATCTAGAGTCAGGAGATCTGCTTGCATTATATGCAATGGGAAAAAGGCTTTGGTTTTTCGATATTAATTGGCACAAAGTCTATGATTTCTATTTAGAGTGTAACTTGATTCATTTTGTAGATAGTCTTGTACACTTTTAGTGTGAACACCAGTGACTTCGGAAAGATTGGTGGAGGAACTTAAACTCACTACCTCCACAATATTTTCATAAGCACCATTCAGAACTTCAGCCATTTTGAACGTAAACACGTTGTGTAACGTCCGCTACCCTATTGTATATTGGATGGTGATGGTGACATGATACGTTTTCGCTTTTTCCTTGCCACCATTGTCAAGTTCTTTCCACTAAGTGTGCTAGTATTTTCCAAGATTGATTTAAAATCTTCTTCTTCTTCTTCATGTTTTATTGGTGTTGTTGTTGTTGTTGTTGATGTTGATGCATGTTCATTTAATTTTTTTTGAATTTTTCTGTTGCCAATAAGATCTTTGGAGAAGTTTAATGTATTTAGAAAGTTGTATAGATGAGCGTCAAATGATAATAGTCCTTAACGATTTGTAACCATATCATAGATTAAATCAAGTAGATTATAGCTCTTGCCCTGAATTATAATCCCTTTGCCATTGTACTGAACTTGAATATGATCTTGACCACTTTCCATGAGATAGGTTAGGAGTCGTGTAAAATTTTAAACAAAATATTTGGGGCATATATTTACAAATTTAAATATAAATGAATACAAATACAACATCTTTAATTTTGTTACATCAGCAGCAGCACACTATTGAGGAGGTAATTCTTTTTTGTGATCAATACCAGCAGTGGCCTTCACACGATAGGGCTAATGTTTGTCCACTCGGCAAAGTGCATCTTGAAGTAAAAGCAGTTTTTTATCATCCTCAATATTCTCGTTGTCAATGAATTTACTCAGATTGTTCTCAAAGTGTTCCACGGATCAGAGAGCGAGTTCTATTGGAGTCAATTTATAAGGTTTTTTCCATTCTCTCTCTCTCTAGAAGAAAATTCTCTCTCTAAAAGTCTTTCTCTCTCTCTTTCTCTCTTTAAAATCCATTCTCTCTCTCTCTAAAAGTCTAAAAAAGCTACCACCCGCCTGAAGAAGTATTTTCTTTTTAAAATCCCTTCCTTTGTGTGTAAAGGTCGATGTACGTACAATGAAACAACGTTACTTTTTTCGTTGTTTAACGACGCCCTGCAGTGGATCAAGGCCCTCGATCGCATTTAAATAAGGTTCAGTCCTTCGATTGATGAAATAATCGTTAATGTAATATGCGAGTCTGTCTGACACAATTGAGATGTATCAGCTACATAGAACTAAAAACGGGGATCTCTGACATTAAAGTTGTTTCTGAGTTACAATACCACCTACAAGTTCTTTTTAGTGTTCATGGGGAGATATACTGTAATTTCATTGTCAAAAATATATGTGAATACACGCAGTTCCTCGGGCGTATTTGGATTAAGATCCAATAGGATGTAGCCGTAGGGTTTATTAGTTGCCTGATTGTATGCTGAGAGCAGAAATTTGGGGGCGCCTGGATAGTTTATTGAGAGTTATTAGCGAGCTGGAATCACGAACAACTCTGTATATGATATAGTAGGTGCAGTTCAATGCAAGTGTTCGCATACATTTGCTGTGATGAAAGAGATTGTGTAGAACCAGAGTAACGGAAATCTGTTCATGATGTGAGCGAACAGTGAACAATTGCAGCATTTCCTGAGAGCATTGTTCAATAGATTCAGCCAGATCGTCAATGATCAGCCAAGAGTTTGGTTCAATAATGCTGAAAACATCAAGTCCCTGTATTAATTGTCTCTGCACCAAACCCGTGGTGACAGCAAATGCTTTTATTGTATCGTATGACTCCTGCCAAATACTGTAACAATAGTAGATTTTTTTCGGCTTTTCCACAAACATTTTATCGCAATTTTTAATTATTTTAGTTAAGAGTGTTGTTTTGCCTAACATTGACGGCCCACACAGAAACGATCTAAATGGCGTTTTAAATTGATACATGTTCCCTTCAACAGTTCACCTAGAAAACTAACTGTAGACTATGGTTGTCTAGTGACTAAATAATTTCCCTACTACTACAACTCCCTTCAAGAATAATAAGAAGAAGAAGAAGACGAATAAAGAATCATATTTTCTTTTATTATATACATAAAAAACTAACAATACTTTTAAAAAATATTACATTGAATATGAAAAAATAAAGTTTTTAATTTATTTATAATAAAAAATACAACATTTACATAGGCACACAGAAAAAAAACACTTAAATAAATACACTTTTTTTTTAAATTTATTTATAAATAAAAATACAACATTTACATAGGCATAGAGAAAAAAAATAAAACGCTTAAATAAATACACTTTTTTTTTGTTTATTTATTTATAGAAAAAATACAACATTTATTAGAATAAAGCACTTGAAATAATATCATACACTTTTATTTATTGCATTTTAATTTTTGGGGTCCCCCTCCCCCCCCCCCGGGGCGACCGCTGCGGCGATGGGGGGCGGGCCGGGAAGTGCCGTACGCCGGGAAGCAGGACCCCGCTTTTGCAGGCCTGGGTTAAGGGCATTAAATACTATAAATAGATCTCCCTTGCACACACACACACATTTTTAATTGGGTGTTTAAAATAATTAAACATAATTTAAAAAAAACACTCCATTACCCAAAAAACGCTTCCACTCAAGTTATACTTTTTTTTAAATGAATTTAAGTTAATTTTTATAGACAAATTTGTTTTATTCAATCTACAAATTCAAATAGGTCTGAAATTAAATAATGACCGTGTGGTAGTACCTTCACACCATCCTCAAGTAAATAGACTTTGTCCGATATGGCCGACATGGCGTTTTTATCAACTCTAACTGTGTAGTTTTTAAATTGTAAAGAGCGAATCGCCTTGACTTTCGCCCTTGGCACTAGACTACGTTCCACACAGTTTCTATACACACTCATGTCAAAATTATTTTTTACAAAGTGTGTAGGTACCCCCTTGCAAACTTGTTTTATATCCTTACTGTGTATCTCCATACAGTATACCTGCAGATCAGGAAACACACCACTGGATAACATATCACTACCCGTTTCAGATTTTAACATTGACAATTAATTTGGGGCCTGACGTTTCAGAAATTCTGGGTAGAGGTATTTGTCCCAATTAGTGTATTCAGTTCATGAGATAATGCACTCGCTATTTTTCAAATATTTCTATAGAATTTTAGTTTTAACTTCTAACAGGAGTGACTCGGTGTCCCCTCAATACACTTGAACTTGTCCCTCAATCGGCCACTGTACCTTGCATACATTATAATAAAATGACAACATGAGTTTCTTGGATATTTCAGTTATTGCACTTCCGCCTGCAATATTTTTATTTAATACAATGCTTCTTTTCTTACGGTGTAGGAGCACCATATCAGAGTCTATGATTGTGAACAATGTGAAGTTTGGATCCGCAATGATTCAAGCACAATCTTTGGGATTGGTTACAATGTCTCATCGACTTCTGTTTCGTACGCTCTCGCACATTTTACCGAAAGCTGAGTTCAAAATGAGTTTATAGACTTCTTTTTCAACTTTCGTTTTCGCTTGTAAACGCTTACTGACAAAGGTGTCAATAAACGTTTTCATGTAAGGCTTTTGATCAAATTGGAGGGCTCTATGAATCTTTGTGACCTTATTGGACACCATCCATTTCAATAGCACGTGATGAACAACAATATTCTGTTTCGGGTTGAGGTCGGCAATTAGTTTTTGTTTTGAAGGTACCCAGTGCATACTCCCGCCTTCTACTAAAGATAAATTGTTGGGGCACAGAGAGTCCCTACCCACCGGTCTATTTATACACGGAAAAACAAAGTCTTTTACCGAGTCTTGGATTTCCATGGGTATTTCACCGTCAATTTCAAAAAACCATCCCTGTGTCCCATTCTCCTCAACACTGGCAATGTCGGGGAAATTCGAAGCACACGGATTGTCAAGCCATTTATAATTGCCAAACGGCAAACAGTAGTGAGACATTGCCGATGGGTAAAGAGAATTCATATCCAAAAAAGATGCGTCCGACTTTTCATCGGTGTGCTGTCCACTTGGATCAGTTTTGATGATACGATCCCCCTGAAAAACATACCCACCCCGCATTGATCCCTCAACAAAAAGATGCTGATCCACAACGGCGATCAGTCCGATTTCTTCTTTGCTGATTTTAAGTATCAAGTCCATCACCAAATGAGGAGTGGCAAAATAATAGCATAAATCCAACCCATAGTCCCCAGAGATTTTATCCGTATTTTTGCACACAATGTCCAGAAGAGTGTGTAGGTCACTAGCCAAGTATAGCTTACAATAATCCTACCCTTTTTTACATCTGCCCTTTGCCCAAACCCTTTTAGCAAATTCTTAGTCACTAGTGGTGCACTCACTCTCGGCAAGAGAACTTTAAAAGGCTTCAATTGATGGTAGTGACACCTCATCTAGCCCCGAGCCACATTTGTAATAATCATATGGATATACACCCTTACACGTTAATAACTCTTACATTTCATCATCAGGGACACGCTCTTTGAGGAGGGGGAAGCTATCGAAATTGTCACTTTTCTGTACCTGAATCAACTGACTCAAAGATATTGAGAAGAAGCTGAAAGAGTCTAAAAAACGGATTTTATTCAGGCACGTGTTACCCTTGTCAACAGTTTTCCACATGAATTCCAGCAGCAGTAGCTTCTCCGATGATTTGGGTATGATATTATATGGAAAATGACCATCTATCCATGCGTCATCTACAACTCCACCCTTGGCAATGCGGGCCAACGCCGGTAGAACAAACTTTAAGTCGTAATTGGAATTGTGTATAAAAACAGGTACGAAATATTGCTGTCTAACGTTTCAATTGCATGACTGATGTGCTACCCCTCTAAAGTTATTCCCCCCCGATGTAATGTTATACAACAAATGATCAGTTTTGAACACCGTCCTTCCACTAACCATTCCCTACACTATCATCAAATTGTCCCTTGAAAACCCAACATAGTTTATGATTTTTATGGCCGATTCGTCAGCTGAGGACAGGAACATAGGATAGTTTGTTTAACGAAGGCACGAAATTGCACCGTTCGCTGTTTTGATTAGACTGACCAATGCCGAGCGCAAGAAGTCTTCGCCGTCCCCCAACATCTCAACTACATCCAGCACATGCATGGTATTATTGGAATCTCGTTGCGCATGAGCGTAAGAGACCTCTATGGCTTCATGTATTTTAACACGATTTGAATTTGACGGATCGCACACGTCTGTCAGTTTAGTTTCACAGTCCAAAGCGATCTTATTGCTCTGCAGGAGCGTGTTTTGGAAATTTTTAAAACGTAAGATCGCTCTATCTCCGCTTACCGTCTCCACAGCCTGGTATCCATGACGTTTACAGTGTTTCATGTGATGCTTTAACTTTAAATCAGAGCGAAATCTTAAGAGACATGTTGGACAGTAATAGCATACACCCCCACGCCCAATTTTGCCCTCACATAAAAACCTACTAAGATCCGTAATTGGATTAAAATGACCAATTGAATCGGAGTCTGTGGGTGGTGTGTATAGAAGCCACACCCAATGTTCTACTGATTCAAATGAAGGAGCCCGCACCGGAAATAATACACCCTTTTTATCGGAACGCTGACCCTCTTCAAATTCTGTTTCATACTGTAACACCGTGACACTAATCTTTAAATGTGCTTTAGCCCGCTCAAAAATATCTATTCCTTTTAGTGTCATGGAAAATTGACCATTTAAACAATTAAAATCTACTTTTGGGGACTTTGAACCCTCCCTACCATTAACTGCCATTTTATCCAACTTTTTCTTAGTGGCATCATCGCACAGAGGTCTGTATGCTGCAATTAAAAATACATACTTGAAACACTGCAGCCTCGTATCGAAACAGATTCGTTGTACCCCCTGACACCCCTCTAAATCTGAATGATATTTTAATTCAATTGCCCTCCTTTCCCCATGCCTACATCTTAAAATAAAATCCTTTTTAAGTCTACATATATTAACATTTAAACTTTCAATAAATAAAACCACAGATCCACTACCACCCTCGTTATAATTTTCCCACTTACTTTGAATACTATTAGCCCAATTTAGAAAAACCTCCCCATCATTTGATAAATGCGGGCGAATTGCCAACATCTCTGTGTGCAAGTATTACGAATACTTCTCGCCCGCATTTTCATTTAAAAAAAATATTTTTAGTGTTATTGATGCTTTTAAACTGACCCCCACTCCCCACACCCCCATCTGTTGTTCAAGAATGGCTCGAATCTTATTAGTATATGAATGTGTAATGGCCGAGGGATCTGTTATTATATCCCCCGACACTAGAGAGTTGAAGGGATCGCCGGATTTGGCGCTGTAGACATTTATGTGGTACAAGGCAGAATTGGAAAGAAAAAAATCTGGAAGAGCGGGTACTGGTTTTGTTGTTGTTGTATTACTACTACTACTAGTTCTAGCTACATCTTTAATCGGAATGGTGGGGGGTGAGACGGAATTGTCATTAACACCACCACTCCCAGTCTGTTCAATAGCACTGGTTGAAGATGGCATGAGGTCCCCTAAGGCTGATAGAACATATTCCAAGGTGTTTGGGGACAATTGATCGAGCCAGCCTGTATTGTCCAGTGTTGGAATTTCGTTATGAGGAACCGGTTCAGATGCAATAGTAACATCTCCTAAATGCTCACGCATAAAACTATCTGCCCACTCCGGATCCTCAAGCATGTCAATATCACAAGTTAAGTCGTCTAGGCTAGCCATTCCCCCGAAAACATCATTAAGGAAACCTCTTTGCCATTCCATATTCTCTAGAACTAATGTAGGTTCATCACTGAACTCCGTTGGTGGTGAAAGAATTGGTCCAGTAAATGCTGATGTCTCATCACTCAATGGTGGTGCTATTTCATTAATCTGTAGAAAAAAGGTTTTATTTTCTATGTGAAATAAGCATTATATCATAATGTTGAAAAATCATGTTCATTTTTTTTTACGAAAGTTTTATCACAATTATAGCACACTTTTTTTTATCAACAATTTTTTTTAATTGGATTCGAATTTATCAAACAAATGCATAATAAATTACAAATTTTTGCCTATAGCATTATTTATAAAACAAGTGAATAATGAATTACAATTTTTTTTAATAGCAAACATGCATATACGCACACACACACACACACACACACGAACTCACACAATCGCACACACAAACAGACATGCACACACACAAAAACGCACACAGACAAAAACGCACTCAAACACGCGCGCGCACACACACGCTGAAATATTCTTACAGGTTGAAATTATGTTTCTAACCCCTTAGCCTATATTCCATCAGCCTATAACGCGCTGCGGAAACAGCGTCAGATAGAATCTCTCTGAATACGCTGCGGAAACAATTTACGTGATATCAGAATTTCTACTTAAAAAATTCTTAATTTTCTCATAAATTTTGATGGATTAAGGTAAACGAAATAATTTAAAGATATTCAAAATCATTATTCAAATACAATTCAGTTGATACGTATATTGAAAAAATTTAACCACTCGGATCAAAACATAAGAAATAAATATATGCCATTCAATCATTATGTTGTTATTGAATTTGCAATATTCATTCTACTATTTCCATGAATTATAGAGTAGATTCGGCGCCTACACCGCACACACGCACAAACACACACACAAACACACACACACACACATACCCACAAACAACAATCATTACGCCTTTATTGAATTTGCAATATTCATTATAATATCTCAATTATTTTTCGAGTAGATGTGGCGCATGCACCGCTCACACACACACACACACATACAACAATCAGTATGACGTTATTGAATTATCGGGTCTACAGACAAAAACGCGGCGCATGTACCGCTCACACACACACTCCTTCAAATAGACTTGGGAAAAAAGAATCATTAGCGAGAAATAATATTTGAAAACTCACATTTCAATTTGCAGCTTGCATGTCGAGAGCTGTAGGGGTCTCATCATTCTCGCATTGCATTGGTCGTGAAGGGCCCGGCAATGCTTGATAGGGGGTCACCCTCCAATCTTGACTAGATGAGACTGATGCATTATGAGAATCTATCCATTCTCTCTTGAATTTTCTGCCAGGTTGCATAGAGGTTTGTGCAGAGCTGACACTGGCTTGAGAGGCTCCTGGCTGGTCCAGAGAACTTGTATTGGAGCTAGCATATCTGATGGTTGATGGTCTTGCAGCTTGCATCGATGTGATATCACCCCATCTTGATCTCTTTTCGGAGGGAGGGTAATTGCATGAATCCACCTCAACATCCTTAAAAAGAAGAAAAATTTAATAATGAAATAATAAGCCCTCTTTTACAGATAAATTGCCCTCTAAAGTTTATTCTGGTGTTTGTAGCACTCTATGTCTTAGCACTTTAGAATAAAACAGAATAAAACAACAGAGTCTCTCAAACTCCGTAAAGCTATTTTAAAATATAAGAATTATTTATTTAACAGAAATCATCGCTTTTTGAATGGCCGCCAAGTAAAGAAAAAAACCCTTGTATAACCGAAACCCCGTACAACTGAACCCCCGTGCTACTGAACCCTCGTGCTACTGAACCCTCATGCAACTCAAGCCCCATTTAACTCAAACCCCATTTAACAAGCCTCAACCCTCCATGTAACTGAACCCCTGTATAACCGAAACCCCGTACAACTGAACCCCCGTGCTACTGAACCCTCGTGCAACTCGACCCCATTTAACTAAACCCCCGTGTAACTATACCCCCTTTAACTGAACCCTCGTGCAACTCAATCCTCCATGCAACTCATCCCCTTCAAAACACTTTTCAGCCATTTCTTGTTAAATTTTGCAACTCAACCACATTTAAAGAAACCCCGTGTAACTGAATCCCCCTTTAACTGAACCCCGTGCAAATGAACCCTCGTGCAACTCAAGCCCCATTTAACTCAACCCCCGTGCAACTGAACCCTCCATGTAACTGAACTCCTGTATAACCGAAACCCCAAACAACTGAACCCCCGTGCGACTGAACCCCCGTGCTACTGAACCCTAGTGCAACTCGACCCCATTTAACTAAACCCCCGTGTAACTATACCCCCTTTAACTGAACCCTCATCCAACTCAACCCTCCATGCAGCCCATCTCCTCCGAAACACTTTTCAGCCATTTCTTGTTAAATTTTGCAACTCAACCACATTTAACGAAACCCCGTGTAACTGAATCCGCATGTAACTGAACCCCCGTACAAATGAACCCTCGTGCAACTCAAGCCCCATTTAACTCAACCCCCCTGCAACTGAACCCTCCATGTAACTGAACCCCTGTATAACCGAAACCCCGTACAACTGAACCCCCGTACTACTGAACCCTCGTGTTACTGAACCCTCGTGCAACTCGACCCCATTTAACTAAACCCCCGTGTAACTTTACCCCCTTTAACTGAACCCCCGTGCAACTCAACCACATACTCAACTCCCGTGCAACTCACCCCCCTCAAAAACCTCATTCTGTCAAATTTTCAACTTGATATGCATAGCCTAGTGCCAGGAACCAGTGGGAACTATTTTAAACTGACAACACTGTCCGTTTGGGGGGAAGGGAGATTTCAAAAACATCTTACCATAAAATAATTTTCCTTATAAAGTCAATTCTGAGTTTAGTGTACTATTCTTTAATTAACGATTTTAATATCAATTTTTTTAGTATACCATAGCGCTAGACCCTATTTTAAATTGACAATATTGTTCAAACATCACTTATGCTTCGCATTTCAACGGCTTTACTCACCTTTAATTTAACCCTAAAAAGAATCTATTTGTCAAGGAGACCCTTGCCGCTATCCTTCAACATATGCTATTAATAATTTCAGATAACGCATGTAAAAGCATGTTTGGAAATTGTCACTCTTGTTAAGAGGATTAAACACAGATACTTTTAGAGCGGACACTCTATTTTTGATAATGTGAAAAGCCACATTTTGAACGAAATAACTAAAACTAAGGAATTATGGTCTTAACACAGCAATTGAGGAGGGGGTTTTTGTTTTTCATAATAGAAAAAAGCATACTTAGCGTTTTCTAATGACTATACACATAATATTTTACGGGTTTGTATTGTTGGAGGGAAGGGGGCTAAGTCCCCCTGAAATTTGAATTTACTAGTAAAACGTATTTTTTTTTGGAAATAAAGAATGAAAGTGTACTCACATTGAAAATAGAAATATCCATTGTTTCAGAGTTAATAAAATTCTGTGTACTATGCTCGATATGCTAAAACATAATGAAAATTATATTTCAACACATGAACATTTTATACGGGGTTTCAAGGACGAATAAAAAACGGATGTTGAGTTACATAATTTCGTGCGTGTTCCCAAAACATGTTTGACTACTTCATACCAGTTTTTTTTTAAAGAATGTACACGTGAATTCATGACGTACATTCATTGTGCAATTGACAACAAAAACAGAAAAAAAACCTGTTTGCTTTAAATTTTATTATTACGACCAAACTCTAAAAACATGCTTGACTACATTATACATTGCCAAGTTTAAAAAACCTCGACTTTAGTGTGCCAACTTTTAAAATATTCACGCGTGAGTGTAGTGTCTCAGGCATGGCTTTTCCTTGCACAATTCATGTGTATATTTTCATGTAGGGTTCGTATCTATTACACTTTTGAGCATATTCTTATATGCGTGAATGTATAGTTGAATGTAGGGTTCGTATCTATTACACTTTTGAGCATATTCTTGTATGCGTGAATGTATAGTTGAATGTAGGGTTCGTATATATTACACTTTTGAGCATATTCTTGTAGGGTTCTTGTGTAATTCCATGTAGGCGTCGCGGTAATTAATACGATACTACTAGTATAAGGCCATGTGAGCGGATACTCACTCTCTTTGAAAAGGTGTAGAACTTCTATAGAAACGTTTTCCTATGGCCTCAAGCAAATAGCATGGTAATTCCTAGTGCTCTAAGCAAATAGCATGGCGAGGTACTAAGGAACGTGCTGTACGCAAATAGCATGGTAATTCTTAGTGCTGTACGCAAAATAGTACCTAGCACTCTACTATTGTTTCCTTACCTGCATACGAAGTATCTAACAACCTTAGCATGGCAGACAAAGATCTCATAACTGTCATGAAGCTGATCTGGTGACGCACGATGAAAATACGTATGAAAGGCTTTATTTAGTCTCTCTCGGTCGGCTTGTAGTCTCTAAAACAATTAGAAGAATTATAATTTCTAAAATAATGGAAACCGAACAGAATCACAAGAAATATGAAAAGAGTACTTATAATATATCAATTAAAAAAACTTTCCGAAAAATAAGTTTTTCAAAGAAAAGTAAAGGCCATTTTAAAATTAAGCTCAGGAGATACAAATACCTGTTAAAATTCAAACTCAAAACGACCAGAAATTACTATTAAAGAGTAAATAAAAATCAAAACGAACAGAAATTAAATAAACAATCATAGCAAAAAACATACAACAAATAATAATATAAATGAATAAATAGACCTTAAAGCGAGTAATGCTTAAAGTGAATATGAAAATCAAGCTTAAAACGAAAAAAAATATTTTGCTATTAAAGTATAAATGAAACTTAAAACGAACAGAAATTAAATAAACAATCAATGCGAACAAACATACAATATATATTAATGTAATTAATGTATTTTCCCTTCCTAAAGCCCTTGCTGATTCCAGGTGGGAATTAAAGGTCAAGCTAAGCTTGTATACCTCCATGGCAGTGATGGTAGTTACAGGCAATGAGGCTCGATCTTCCGTCCCTGGGCAGCAGAGGAAATCCGTCAGCGCACTTCAAAGCGGTGGAAGGGTGTAAACACCACTGAGCTCCACGCCGAGCGATTTGGTGGCCAACGCGCTCCGGGTGACCCGCAAGACTGGAGACCTTGCGGTCAACTCTATTCCCAAGAAACATCGATGAATCTGAGACCTAGAAGAAAAGTTGTAACGGCTACGGCGTCCCCGGCAAGCGACGCGGCCCCTGTATTGGCGCGGGTGTCGAGAAGTAAACAAGCCAACCATACTACGGCGTTCCCGGTAGGCGATGCGACTTCGAATATGGCGGTGAAGTCGAATAATCCTTTTCATGCCATAAATCTAGGATAGCCCACTACAGTCATTAAACAGGCAAAATCTAGAATAAATGTGGGATGCTGGAATGTAAGATCCGTAAAACAAGAAGCCAAGCAAGTTTTTCTTGTCCATGAGATGGAGAAGTACAACATAGACATAATTTGCATAACCGAGACCAGAATTTCAGGTTCTGGCTCCATAGTTATTACAGCTCCTGAAACGCTACATCAATTCCATTTTTTCTACTCCGGAGTAGAGGATAATTCGGGACTCCAGGGAGTTGGTTTCATCATGAGCCAAAGAACCAGAAATGCTCTCCTAGAATGGGAACCAGTCTCCTGTAGACTTTCCAGAATCAGACTAAAAGGAAACCCCGCAAATGTGCCGATAATTTCTACCTACGTCCCCACCTGTGACGCTGCTGATACAACCCAGGATGATTTCTACGGCGAACTCCAGCAGCTGTCTCCTTCTGTTGCCGCACGTGATTACTTGATCGTTGCTGGAGACTTCAACGCAAGAGTTGGTCCCTCTGACCAAACCACAAGACAAGTCCTGGGAAAATTTGGACAAGGTCACAGATGCGAGAATGGGCAAAGGTTAGTAAACTACGCCTTGATGAACCACCTTGTTGTCACCAATACCATATTTCAGCACAAACCTAGCCACCTTTTAACTTGGCATTCAAATGACGGTGTCACTAAGGCTCAAATAGACTTCATTCTCGTACACCAGCGCTGGAGAAGCTCCGTACAGGACTCTCGCTCTTACAACGGCGCGGACACAGGCTCGCAGTCTGGGTCTGACCACAGGATTGTTGCTGCAAAAATTTTGATACGTCTTGCAACTCGGAGGAAAAACAAACCCAAGGCCGGATTCGACATCGGTAAGCTCCAAGACAAAGAAGTTCGGCAGGCCCTAAATTTGGAACTGACTAACCGATTTGACGCCCTCAGTTCTGATGAAAACCCAACCCCCGAGAAGAGATGGGAGACCTTTAAAACAGTGATTACAGAGACTGCTGATGAGATCATAGGCCGAGCAAAAATCAAACGACAGCATTGGATTACCACTAGGACCCTGTCAATAGTCGGTGAGAGAAGACAAAAGATGAGCGGCCCTAAAGAAGAAACAAAAGAGCTGCGCAGACAGGTAAAACGCTCTGTTCGTCTGGACCGCCACCAAATGTGGGAAGATGCTACCGTGTCGTTAGAGAAAGCAGCACGCTCACATGATACCCGCAAGCTTTACCAGATCCCGAAAGAGTCCGTTGGTAAGAAAGCTGGTGTCTCAGAAATAGTCAAAGACAGATCAGGAAAAATCATCAGTTGTCAGAAGGAGCGCTTAGCAAGATGGAATGATCACTTTCAGATCCTCCTAAACCCATCCCGATCATCCTCTCCTGATATTTTCCCACCTGCTTTTTCGAAGGAAACAACTGACCGCGAGCTATACACACCGATCAGATCCAAAATACTAAAAGCGATCCAAACCTTAATGAACCCCACCGGCCCAGTTGACTACACCTTCCCCCTGGAAGTGTCTAAATAATGCCCTTAGGTCACCACTGATCAGCTCCATGGCATTCTCGAAGAAGTGTAAAGGACCAATTCTTTCCCAAAACATTGGAAGACATCAGTCATTCTCCCCTTCTATAAGAAAGGAGATAAAACCGAATGCAAAAATTACCGCGGAATAAGTCTTATAGACATTGCGGTCAAAATATTCGGGATTATACTCTTGAACCGCTTCAAAGGGGCAAGGGAGGAAAGAACCCGAGAAAATCAAGCCGGCTTTCGGCCAGGTAGAGGCTGTACTGATAATATCTTTGTTTTTCGCCTCATTATCCAGCAGTTTGAAAGGTACAATATACCCCTGATCTTGATGTTCCTGGACTTCATTGCCGCTTTTGACTCTGTCACTCGCCAGAAACTTGGGAAGATCCTAGAGAATGATGGAATGCCACTGAAGTTTGTTGAACTGATGAAGGCAAACTATGACGCGTCAGTGAGCCGAGTTCGAGTCTATTGTGAAGAAACTGAAGAATTCCTGGTTGAGTTCGGAGTAAAACAAGGGTGTATCCTCTCTCCGACTCTGTTCAATTATTGCGTCGATTGGGTGCTTGAAAATGCACTGTCGTCCTATCCAGGAGTTCAGATCGGACAGAATCTTTCCCTGACTGACCTCGATTATGCAGATGATGTTGGCCTCCTGTCAGAACCCGTAGAAGCTCAAAACATGCTTGACAACGTGGTGGCCTGGGCAGACCTGATCGGCTTGAAAGTCAGCACAGAGGAAACAAAATTCATGGCTATTAACCACGACACACGACCATTCACACTAACTGTCAATCCAGTTCAGCTGGAAAAAGTCAACTGTTTCACATACTTAGGCTCCCAAATATGTATTGACGGATCCTCTGACGCTGATATCCAACAGAGTATACAGAAAGCGCAGACAGTCTTTGCCTCCCTTCGGAAACCCTTATGGAATCGCTGCGAAGTCAGTGTCCGAACGAAAGTTCGAATCTACATGGCACTAGTCCGCACCGTTCTCCTTTACGGATGTGAAACATGGTCGGTAAAACTACAGCATGAGAATACGCTGAAGGTGTTTGAGCATACCTGTCTGCGAAGAATTCTCAGAATACAGCTGCGTGACCTTATCTCCAGCACGAATCTACGTCGAATGTGCAATATTCATAGAGATGTTGTGCTCACTATTAAAGGACGCCGTTTGAAATGGTTGGGCCATGTTTTACGGAAGCCACCAGAATACTTGCCTTGCCAAATACCTCTAGTCGAGCCTATTAGCTCCTGGAAGAGACGGCAAGGAGGACAGAGGAAAAACTGGTGGAACCTGGCCAAATCAGACCTTGAACCTATCGGGGGATTCAGAAAGTTCGGACACAGATGGTCAACTCAGTGGCTTACTTTTGCAGAGCAGCTGGCAGAAGATCGCTCAACATGGTCCAAGAAGGTCTCCAAGATCATCGATGCCGGGCGAGGTGGAAACGCCTGATTCCCGGCACAAGTACAAAGTAAGTATAAATAAATCTTAAAACAAGTGAAACTTAAATTAAATATGCAAATCAAGTTTGAATCGAATAAAAATAACTACAAACAAGAGTTTGGGTATCGCCTCAATGCAGAAGCCTAAAACCTACTGCGTCATTGGCGCCTTACTGAAAACAATTCTTTCATTAATTAAGATTTTAGGGAATAAATATCATATTAATATGAAATTTGACAATGCACATTTCTTTTCAGTAAACTCATTTGAATTTTTTTTCAGCAAAGTATAAATTATGTTCTGGCTTTTAGAAAGCATAGGTGTTTTGAACCCTACTCATATTAATTTATGCTCGTTTTGAGTTTGACTCTAATTTTTATTTTAATATTTGTTCGTTTTGGGTTTCATTTATTTATTGATACTGATTTGGGGTAGTTGTATGCTTGGTAAATTGTATGATAGTTGGGACGCCAGGTGTTGAAAGTGTGAATCATACCACGACGGAATGGGGCTGCTACGAGAATTAGCCTACCCACCACCCCCTAAATTGACCATACGGATTCAAAAATACCAATGGCACTGCTTGCGAGTGGTGGAACACTCCGAAACTTGACATCTTATCATATTTTGGTGTTTCATGCAAGAAAATGCATGTTCCAAAAAGTTTGAGGTGCAGTTTTCCGCTCAAATAGAAATGCCTAGAAGCCATAGAATGTTTTCATAACAAACCAAGACGATTAGTTAGAAAAAATGGCAAAACTATATAACGATTAGTTAGAAAAAATGGCAAAACTATATGAGTCTTGAACAGTCTTGGAAAGTATAACCAAAATCAAATTGAATATATAAGATATATAATGATATATAATGATATTAAATGTTGAAAGATTCATCAGTTCAAGATGTTTTTTTCACTCTAATTTTATTTTCATTTTCATTGCTGTAAGAACTGGAAAATAATAAATTTGTAATATACGAGTAATTCGTTTTCAGTGAAGCACCAATGACGCAGAAGGCTTTAGGTTTTTACAGTTAAAGAAGGGGGCAGTATCCAAATTTTGTTCGTAGTGAAGCTATATTTGTCTTGACTAATCTTGAAAAGAAGTAATAAATTAAACTGAATATTTGATGCATAATGAAATTAATTGCTAAAAGCTCATCAGTTCAAAATTTTACTGTAATTTTAATATTTATTTTTAATATTAAGCACAAAAAAACAATTGTAATATAATTCGTTTTCAGTAAAGCGCCAATGACGTAGTAGGTTTTAGGCTTCTGCAGTGAGGCGATACCCAAACTCTTGTTTGTAGTTATTTTTATTCGATTCAAACTTGATTTGCATATTCAGTTTAAGTTTCACTCGTTTTTAGATTTACTCATTCATTTACACTAATATATATTGTATGTTTGTTCGCATTGATTGTTATTTAATTTCTGTTCATTTTAAGTTTCATTTATACTTCAATAGCAAAATATTTGTTTTCGTTTTAAGCTTTATTTTCATATTCAATCTAAGCATTACTCGCTTTAACATCTATTTATTTATTTATATTATTACTTGTTGTATGTTTTTTACTATGGTTGTTTATTTAATTTCTGTTCGCTTTGAGCTTTATTTATTCTCTAACATTAATTTCTTGTCGCTGCGTTCTGTAAATTTAACAGGCGATTTTAAATGCTGTGCTTATTTCTAAGACGGGACTTACAGTAATTTGAAAGACATATTTTTAGAGGAGTTTTTTTAATTAATTTTTGTTCGGTTTTGATTTAAAAAAGTCTCAATCTTTTATGGCATGGGGGGGGGGGAGCTTACTGTCCGATTATTCTTGACTTTAAAAAACGGATGTGGAACTTTCAATTTAAATCGAATGAGGCTTTTTTCAAAGTCTATACGATTACCTCTTTGATAAAAACCTTATATATGAACAATAGACAACTTGCATAACTTGTGGACAACGATTGACAACAATGAATGGATTGAAAAAATAGCTCCAATAAGGGGCTTTAGACCATTTGACTTGCTGACACAAAGGGATCACGACTGTTTGGAATTGACCTTAATAGGATTTTGTGTGCCAAAGCAATTACATCTATCTCAGAGTATGTATTTCAACCTTATAATTGGATAATTATAATAAATTTCCTATGTGTTCTTCCCATACAAAACCCCTTCCCATAAGTTATAAACCCCCTTTAATAAGTTATGCCCCACGGCATAACTTACAATGCCTACCCCCCGGCCCTGGTGGGCTGTGTCGACACCGGAGTTTTTTGTTAGCAGAACTTTGAACTACTTCAACAAAACGTCTAATCGAAAATTTTTATCTGATGCATTTCGGGTGTGGAGGAGGGGGGGGGGCTTGTCACCCTCCAATCTCTTTTGACTCTTAAAAAGTGAACAAGAACTTTCAATTTTCAGTCAAATGAGACCTCTCCAAAGTTTATACAAGTATCCCTTCCATAAGAAATAATGGGAAGGATTCGGAGAATCCTTAAATTACAACTCTTGCCCTGAGGACTGTGGGGCAGTTGTCATCCTCAAAGACCTAATTTCCAGAACTTAAAACTACGTTTAATAAAATGGCTGTCTCAAAATTTTTATTTGATGCATTTGGGGAAAAGGTAGGCGTGAGAAGGGGGGTTAGTTGCCCTCAAATCACTTTCGACTATTAAAAAGGGCACTATCCCTTTGAATTTCCAGTCAAATGAGCCTTTTTTGAAGTTTCTACGACACCGCCTTCTATAAAAACCATATATGCCCCCAGGACATAACTTAAAACCCTTGCCCTGAGGATTGTGGGGGAGTACCACCTCCAAAAAAATATTTCCTATCTGGAAATCATGGGGGAATGATGGGCGTGGGGGGGGGGGCTAGTGCCCCTCAAAACACTTTAAACTATTAAAAAGGGCACTAGCCCTTTGAATTTCCAGTCGAATGAGCCTGATTTGAAGTTTCTACGACAACACCTTCTATAAAAACCTTATATGCCCCCAGGTCATATCTTAAAACCCTTGCTCTGAAGGTTGTGGGGGAGTGCCGCCTCAAAAACATATTTCCTATCTGGAAATCAACTACGCTGAACAAAATGGCTATATCAAAATTTTGATTGGATGTGTTTGGGGAAATGATGGGCGTCGGGAGGGGGGGGGGTAGTTGTACTCCAATCACTTTCGACTATTAAAAAGGGACTAGCTCTTAATTTTCAAACGAATGAGCATGTTTTGAAGTTTCTACGACAACGCCTTCTATACAAACCCTATATGCCCACAGGGCATAACTTAAAACCCTTGCCCTGAGGTTTGTGGGGGAGTGTCCTCCTCAAAAATATATTTTCTATCTGGAAATCAACTACGCTGAACAAAATGGCTATCTGAAAATTTTGATTTGATGTGTTTGGAGAAATGATGGGCGTGGGGGAGGGAGCGGGGGGCTAGTTACACTCTAATCATTTTCGACTATTAAAAAGTGCACAGCTCTTTAATTTCTAATCGAATGAGCCTGTTTTGAAGTTTCTACGACAACGCCTTCTATAAAAACCTTATATGCCCCAGGTCATATCTTAAAACCCTTGCCCTGAAGGTTCTGGGGGAGTGCCGCCTCAAAAACATATTTCCTATCTGGAAATCAACTACGCTGAACAAAATGGCTATAGAAAAATTTTGATTGGATGTGTTTGGGGAAATAATGGGCGTCGGGAGGGGGGGGGAGGGGTTTGTTGCACTCCAATCACTTTCGACTATTAAAAAGGGCACTAGCCCTTTAATTTTCAAACGAATGAGCCTCTTTTGAAGTTTCTACGACAACGCCTTCTATTAAAACCCTATATGCCCTCAGGGCATAACTTAAAACCCTTGCCCTGAGGTTTGTGGGGGAGTATCCTCCTCAAAAAAATATTTTCTATCTGGAAATCAACTACGCTGAACAAAATGGCTATCTGAAAATTTTGATTTGATGTGTTTGGAGAAATGGTGGGCGGGGGGGGGGGAGCGGGGGGCTAGTTACACTCCAATCATTTTCGACTATTAAAAAGGGCACTATCTCTTTAATTTCTAATCGAATGCTCCTGTTTTGAAGTTTCTAAGACAACGCCTTCTATAAAAACCTTATATGCCCCCAGGGCATAACTTAAAACCCTTGCCGTGAGGGTTGTGGGGGAGTATCCTCCTCAAAAATATATTTTCTATCTGGAAATCAACTAAGCTGAACAAAATTTGTTTTGGGGAATGATGCGCGTGGGGGGGGCTATTTGCCCTCCAATCATTTTCGACTATTAAAATGGGCACTAGAACTCTCGATTTCAAATCAAATGAGCCCCCTTTGAAGCTTCTACGACGACCCTTTCCGTATGAAGTGCCTCTGGAAAAAAAAGAATAATAATAAAACATTGGAGCCGTATGGCCTTTACTATAGGCAACGCTACAGCGTTGCCTCTGGTGAGGAGTTCTTAAAAGAAGGCCCAATAGTTTTGGCTGTGCAAAACCTTCCAGTTGGTGGCCCTGTCTTTAATGATTTTATTGCGAAACTAAAAACAATACAATATCGAAACCTTATTGCCTTTATGGCGATAAGGAAATCCTTTTATATGGAGGCAAAATCAACAAACAGAAAAAAAAATCTTTTACTATCTAGAAAGAATTATATAATTGTTGCAGTATATAAACCTATCCTCCAATTTGCGCTGCAAATGGGAGGATATTAGGGGTCGGTTTTAATGCTAAGGGGTGGACGGGCGGACCTGGCTCTGCACAACAAAATGAGGAGTTTTTAGAAAAAGACCAAATAAAACATTAAAGTCTTATGGTCTTTATGACCTTTGGTTTTCTATTGACAAAGACTTAGTAACAGAAAACATAAATAAAAAAAAAACAACTAAAATAGCTTTATAAAAGAGATAACCATTAACAAGCATTATGTAGAGCTATCCTCCTATTTGCGCAAAAAACGAGACGAGGGGGTGGGGTTTAGTGCAAAGGGGTGGGCGGACGGGGCTGGCTGTGCAAAACCTTCTAGCTGGTGGTCCTGTTTTCACTGATATTATTTCACAACTAAAAAAACAATAAAACATCGAAACCTATCTATTAGTATATAAACCTATCATATATTTTCTATCTGGAAATCAACTACGCTGAACAAAATGGCCCAAATAACATTACTTTCGACTATTAAAATGGACACTAGCCCTTTGAATTTCTAATCGAAAGAGCCTTTTTTGAAGTTTCTACGACAACGCCTTCTATAAAAACCTTATATGCCCCTAGGGCTTAACTCAAAACCCTTGCCCTGAGGGTTGTGGGGGATTGTCCTCCTCAAAAATATATTTTATATCTGGAAATCAACTATGCTGAACGAAATGGCTATCTCAAAATTTTTATTGGATGTGTTTGGGGGAATGATTAACGTGGGGGGGGGGCTAGTTGCCCTCCTATCACTTTCGACTATTAAAAAGGGCACTATCCCTTTGAATTTTCAATTGAATGAGCCTTTTTTGAAGTTTCTACGACAACGCCTTCTATAAAAACCTTAAAAGCCCCCAGGGCATAACCTAAAACCCTTGCCCTGAGGGTTTTGGGGGATTGTCCTCCTCAAAACATATTTTCTATCTGGAAATCAACTACGCTGAACAAAATGGCTATCTCCAAAATTTGATTGGATGTGTTTCGGGGAATGATGGGCGGGGGGGGGGGGGCTAGTTGCCCCCACTCACTTTCGACGATTAAAAAGGGCACTATCCCTTTGAATTTCCAATCGAATGAACCTTTTTTGAAGTTTCTACGACAACGCCTTCTATAAAAACCTTATATGCCCCCAGGGCAGAACTTAAAACCCTTGCCCTGTGGGTTGGGGGGGATTGTCCTCCCTAAAAACATGTTTTCTATGTGAAAATCAACTACGCTGAACAAAATGCCTATCTCAAAATTTTGATTGGATGTGTTTGGGGGAATGGTGGGTGTGTGGGGGGGAGGGGCTAGTTCCCCTCCAATCACTTTCGACTATTAAATAGGGCACTATCCCTTTGAATTTCATATCTAATGAGCCTGTTTGAAGTTTCTACGACAACGCCTTCAATAAAAACCTTTTATGCCCCCAGGGCATATCTTAAAACCCTTGCCCTGAAGGTTCTGGGGGAGTGTCCTCCTCAAAATCGTCTTTTCTATCTGGAAATCAACTACGCTGAACAAACTGGCTATCACCAATTTTTGATTGGATGTGTTGGGGGAAATTATGGGCATGGGGGGGAGGCTAGTTGCACTCCAATCCTTTTCGACTATTAAAAAGGGCACTAGCCCTTTAAGTTCCAATCGATTGAGCCTGTTTTTAAGTTTCTATGACACCACTTTCTTAAAAAACCTTATATGCCCCCAGCGCATAACTTAAAACCCTCGCCCCTAGGGTTGTGGGGGAGTGTCCTCCACAAAAACATATTTTCTATCTGTAAATCAACTACGCTGAACAAAATTGTTATCTGAAAATTTTGTTTGGATGTGTTTGGGGGAATAATGGGCGTGGGGGGGGGGCTAGTTGCCCTCCAAACACTTTCAACTATCAAAAAGGGCCCAAGCTTTTTGAATTTCCAATCGAATGAGCCGTTTTTGAAGTTTCTACGACAACGCCTTCTATAAAAACCTTATTTGCCCCCAAGGTATAACTTAAAACCCTTGCCCTGAGGGTTGTGAGGGAGTGTCCTCCTCTAAAATATATTTTCTATCTGGAAATCAACTACGCTGAACAAAATGGCTATCTCAAAATTTTGATTGTATGTGTTTGGGGGAATAATGGGCTTGGGGGGGGGCTAGTTGCCCTCCAATCACTTTCCACTATTAAAAAGGGCACTAGCTTTTTGAATTTTCAATCGAATGAGCCTTTTTTGAAGTTTCTACGACAACGACTTCTATAAAAACCTTATATGCCCCCAGGGCATAAATTAAAACCCTTGCCCTGAGAGTTGTGGGGGAGTGTCCTCCTCAAAAATATATTTTCTATCTGGAAATAAACTACGCTGAACAAAATGGCTATCTCAAAATTTTTATTGGATGTGTTTGGGGAAATAATGGGCATGGGGGGGGGAGGGGGGCTAGTTACACTCCAATCACTTTTGACTTTTAAAAACGGCACTAGCTCTTTAATTTCCAATTGAATGAGCCTGTTTTGAAGGTTCTACGACAACGCCTTCTATAAAAACCTTATATGCCCCCAGGGCATAACTTAAAATCCTTGCCCTGAGGGTTGTGGGGGAGTGTCCTCCTCAAAAATATATTTTCTATCTGGTAATCAACTACGCTGAACAAAATGGCTATCTCAAAATGTCGATTGGATGTGTTTGGGGGAATGATGGGCGTGGGGGGGGGCTAGTTGCCTTCCAATCATTTTCGACTATTAAAAAGGGCACTAGAACTCTCGATTTCCAATTGAATGAGTCCCCTGTGAAATTTATACGACGACTTCTTCCGTATGAAGTGCCTCTGGGAAAAAAAAATAATAATAATAAAACATTGGAGCCGTATGGCCTTTACTATAGGCAACGCTGCAGCGGTGCCTCTGATAACGAATTATTGCATATTTCATTTCAGGTTAGTAATTTACCTTAAATCAGTACGTTGTTTTCTTCAATCTCTTTATTGGTGTTTTATTTCATAGCACCGCCGGGCTTTTCCGAAGAGTCATATTCTTTTGTCAATACTTATGTAACAGGGTATCAGGGTTGCATCTGGGGTGTAAATAAAACATAAATAAAATAAATGCACTTGCCAAGACTAATTTCTAAAAAGACTGTGCCAGATTTACACTCCCTCCCCATGAAGGATTAGACCCTTCCTAGACCAAATCTAGACAACACTAGATGTTTTTCTCCTCAACAGATTTGGTAGATTAAACGTTTTCCTAAAAAGAAAAGCGAGAGCTCGCAACCTTTGAAAAGACAAACAATACAACTTAGTATTTCTACCAAAAAAAAACTCGAGAAACTAAAATCTGAAGCCAATAAGAGGAAAAGATAATACTGGGTACTGGTAGCCAGCTTAATCGTAAAGCTAAGATAATTTTAATTAAAAAAAAAAAAACTTTTTCGTATGCTGGCCAGTGGTCTTCGCAATGCAGGCCCTGATCACTTGATTCACTGCCTTTTGCCGGGAGTGTAACGTATGGGTGGGGACATATTATCCAATTCTTCCTGTGTTTTCCCCCGAGATATCTCCAGGTTCCCAATCGAACCTGGGTAGACTCTGACTGAGCTTATAGGGTCACATCGCTGACCCCCCCCCCCTTCCAAACCAAATAACCAGTGACACCAGGACTTGAAACTCTGTCCAGACGGACAAAGGATTTCACGTCTAGCGCATTTATCAAAGCTTAAGTGCTAAAATAAATTATTACGTGAATAAGAGTCCCTGCAGACCGAATGAGTGGAATATTTCCCAAAATTGCAGTTTGATTTCTCTTGAACTACATGGGTGTTCTATAGTTCGTCTTTCTCCTAACATTTTACCTAAAAGGAAAAGATGTATGGAGATCGCATAAAATAGCGTTAGTTAGGGTCTTAATTATTCTAATGATTGGTTTCTCTGAGCGATTATATTTGATGAACGTTCCCCAAAAAGAAGGAGGAGCTGAAAATCACCCTGTCTGGGATAAAAGGGTGCATTTGACGTTTTTTTTTCGGACGACAACGTCGACAACTTACTGTGTTTTAAGAGTGCTCTAGTGGACCGTCATCCAGTTTAGCACTTGGAGAGGTGAGATTACTGCGTCAAAACTAATCTCAAGGGGATGATGAGAAATAAATGGTTTATCTAAAGCTCCTAGCTTAATACTGGCTTTCTTTTATTTTTTTTTTTTATTTTCAGCAATAGTTTTAATATAGAGAAAAAAACTCAATACTTTGTGATTTTTCCTCTTCACATTCGGAGTAAAAATCCAGCACAATTATTCTCTTATTTCCTTATTAATATGTCTTATCTGTTAGAAATACTTCTTCACCGAAAAGAGGTAGTGTATCTAAAGCCTGTTGTTTTCTTTCGAGTTTTAAGAACCTTAAAGTGTTTATAGATTGATTTATCATAGATATAATTGTTTTGCGTTGATTTTGCTTTAATTTACTATTTGAAGCACAAAAATACTACCATTATTCAAAAAGTATTTAGACGTATCAAGTATAGACAGTATTTAGAGCGACCAGAACGAATGGGCTCACATGGAGTTTCTAGCTTACTATAACCTTTCCAGGGTATTCGCATTTACCTATTTTTTCATCGTAAAAAAATAGGCAAAACCTGCAGTCATGTGAAATAAAAAAGTTTTATGATAAGCAGATTCAAAAACTATGAGTCCGCTTTAAACCTTGCTTGTAAAATTAACAAGCCTTACTTGTAAATTTACAAAAGAATCATATTTGCCCTTTAGCTTAGCTCACTACGCTTGGGATTTTCCCTTTCGCTTTTTAGGTTGGTGTTTGCTTGGGGCTTGTGAATTGCCCTTTAGCTTGGTGTACTACGAGATAACAGCAAATAAGTTTATGAAAATTTTTTATCCAAGCCCAGATTCGAATCAATAAATTATTGATTTTCTTCCATGTGATAATGATACATATTCTTGTTTATTAAGGGTTAAAATAATCTATTTATGGGCAAAATCTTTACGTTAGAAATTTTTCTAATCCAAACGTTAGTCCAGATCCAGTCATATGCTTAAGTATTAGAAATAAGACGAAATAAGATTCCAAATTCATAAACTTTTGGTATCACCATTCACAGTCAGCTAAGATTAGATTCCAAGCCCCAGAATATTAATCATCCAGGGTAACCACAATAAAATCTAATAAGTAGAAAGTCAAAGACGACATAATACTATTGACAGCAAACAATAGTATTTTAAGCGGTCTCCAACCGTCATATCTTTGAGGATGAAATTCACCTTATGTCATAAAGACCTATTGGTTGCCCAATAAAAATAGGATGCATAAATGATAAAAAACACTTTTATCCTTTGTAGCCTATGCCAAAATATTCACGATCATCATTTCCTGCTCTCTTTTTGGTTATAAAAATGGCTAGTCTGGAAGATAAGAGTGGGCACCGGAGTGAAGTTCTCTGTCACCTTCTTATGCGTCTGTGTAAACTTTTACACAGTCTGTGACTTCTGGGTTTAATTGATCTTTTCTGTCTAATAGAAAATTATTTTTTCTAATAAATAACATTTATAAATCTGTAAATGCAAAAGTATTTTGGGGTCCTGCCAGACCGGTATTGCATCTTCGTGCTGCAAGCCCCAAGATATATGTATCTGTGACAGGTAGAGTGTACCCGTACTAAAACAAAACGGCTTACTTCTATTTCATCCTGCGTGCGCAGAGGATTTGGAACTATAGCTGAGCCTTCTCTTATAAAGTTGCAAGAAATTACTTCCATGTCGAGATCAACAGCCTTCAATATAAGGTCAGCAGTTTCTTTAGCTCTTTTCATCGTCGAATGGATTAACTTGTGAAAAGGGTATCGAAGCTCACGGAGACGGTAACCTGTTCTCAATGCTTGGTCTTGCCCTTTAAGAGAATTTAAAAGTTTATTTAATTGACACAAAAATCAGAAGATTATTGTTATTTAAGAGGCCACCCAGAAAAAACTATAATTTAAAGATACTCGAGGGGCGAGGAAAAGTTCCCTGACGGACGGAATAAAAAAAAAACGGTTCAGCTTTGTTTTGTTAATACAATGTAAAATAGTTTTAATTTGGATCCTTCAACTGAGGCTAACTCTGTTAGTACTGAATCGTTAGTACTGAAGCGGAGAGATACGTGTCTGCTTTTGTTTCGTTTTTTTGTTGCTTGATTAGCTAGTAGTTTTCTCTTTCCATTTTGTGTTTATCGGGAAATTATTGTGACATATCCTGAGCTTACCACCTCTTTGTTCTAAAAAGTAAATAAAAGTACGCCAGAAGTGACCTAAAGTTAAATATCTGAATTGAAAACTTCAATGACCAGAAACAGAGCCGGATATACTTATCTAACGCCTATGGGCTAAACAAAGCGGGGCCTTTCTCCTTCAGCTTCAACGGAGAGTATAGAAGGATAAAGATGAATTTTCATTTAAAAATAACAATAAGCAAAATTGGAATATTTTTATTACTGTCAAATTCCCCAAACTGAGTCAAGACTCGGGCCACAAATGCCCTGTGCCTTCATATGGAAGCTGGTTATACTTTATTTATTATTTGGCTTGTTGCTAAAATAATTATAATGAAACAAATTTGACTTAAATATGTATAGGCATTAATTCATCAAATTATATTAAAAATTTTTGGTTTGGCAGCCTTTAGATAAAAATTATAAGTTTCATAGGGCTCTAATATCTATCAGATCTACTTTCATAGTTGCAGTAGCAGCTGGAACCTAGTAAGGGACGGACTGCGGAACATAGGAAACAAACATTAAAAACGAGTTTTAAGAACACTGGCAAGTGAGAAAAACGCCATTTCTAGCTGATTCAGGAATGGTAACTCTTATTTTGATTAGTCTTAAAAGTAAAACGTCTTTTTTCTTCTTTTCCACTGCTAGCGGGGCACTGGAACATCATAGAGAGTTGTTTAAAGGTTAATCCTATAGGAAATTGTTAAGTCTAATGTTTTTTTTTTAATGTCAAGACATAATCTTAGAAATATATTAAATTAAAGCTCGGTAATTATAAGTGCAGAAAAGTGTTTAAAATCTTAAATGTGTAAAATAAACAGAATTCATAAAGTAATCTGTGTATCAAGCACTACTCCAATTTAAAACGTACTCATCGGTATAAGAATTGTGGGTACTTGTATGATATATACCCTACCTAATGTTCTTCTAATATGTTTCTCTGACAAATCTTATAAATATGTTAATTTAAAACTTGGTAATTATAAGTGCAAAAAAGCGTTTAAAATCTTAAATGTGTAAAATAATCAGAATTCATAAAGTAATATGTGCATAAAGCACTACTCCAATTTAAAACGTACTCATCGGTATAAGAGTTGTGGGTACTTGTATGATATATACCCTACCTAATGTTCATCTAATATGTTTCTCTGACGCTCAATCTTAATAAAATATACAAAAGTAAGATAAAAATATAATACTTTAGAAACAAATTTGGGCTATATATTTGCACAATAGGGGGGAGGGGTAAGGTATAGCGGGTCGTATACCTTAGATGTTAGGTACAATTGCTCTGCATATTATGCAGTAAGAATTGTTTTCTAACTTCATATTCCATATACTTTACCCCTCCCCCCCCCCCTATTGGGCAAATACATAGCCCAAATTATATATTTTCCATCTATTCTGTCACTTTTCTTTGTCTTGTCTCAAGATAAGCTTAAAGAAACTAACGAAAAAAAGCCGGCTCTGTAACACGTCAATGAATGAACAAATTGAGTGGTAGGGCGTTTATCATACAAATATCGAGTTGTGAAGTTTGTATCTGGCCCCTTGAAGAGAAGACTTGCTAATTACATAACGAATGCCAAATAATTTCGCAATTTGCAAATCTCTTTTAATGGCATATAAAGCAGGATCTACCACATGCTGAAAAAGAGATTTCATCTATCAAGTGACCAGAAAATGGGTCCAAGAAAGCATTTTAAATTCTATTATTTATATGTTTTGTTTCCGAGTGCTTCTCTATTCATTTATTATTCCTTTTTTTGATATTGCTCATGATTTTAGGAATAGTGGCTCCATTAAAAGAAAATTATAACGCCAAGAAGTAATTAAATGTTTTTTTTAATGTGCAGTATTATGTGTAGTACCTTAACGGTCAAGTGTCAATGCTAAAATTTGGTGAACCTGCACGAGACACTAGCCGGGCGTGCCTCTCCAAAAGCTAACACATAAGCACTTGCCCAATTGGAGAGTCATAGCTACTTCTGCCATTTGCCCAAGCCGTTTACCAAAACCCTTAGTTATGTTTCTAAAGTCTTATTTTATCATAATTTTTTGTTATTTCTCATTAGGATTATCTTAACATCACTTTTTGGGTGTGTTTCCATTAGCCGACAAGTACCAAATTTCCCAAATTATAAAGAAGGCAATCTCTCCTTTTTAAGTACATCATCCTTAGGTTTATCATCAGTCTGCATCAAATCTGTCAGTGTGTGTATTTCGGCCACACAGTGAGAGGAAAATTTGAACATGTTTATCTAGCATAGGGATCGTGAAATGGAGAAGGAAATTTGACTGAAATTTGAAAAATTTATAGTATTTTCCCAGGAGAAAGTAGTCACATACCCTGAGATAAGAAAAACTGTGTTTATATTTTTCTTATAAATATTTGAGTTTCCTCCAATTTTCTAAAATTTTACGTACATGTAAGGCTTGGAGTAGTGGGGGCTTACTGCTTTCTACCAGGGCCCTCCTCAGATATCTACCGGAGCCCTCTGACATCACGGCAGCCCTGACAAGATTCCAATCTCTGGCAAAATTCCCACCCCTGATAAGGTTCCCGATATTCCAGGTGTTTTAATATTTCCACTTAGCAACGTCCATTTTTAGCACATTGTTTTTTTTTTCTGGAAGATGCCTGGATCTACCAGCCCCTCAAGCCGTCAAACCTGTGCAACGTGGTTACCGGTTCTATTAAAGGGAACACAGTTGCCAAGACTCCCAAGACACAGCCCTCTGAACTCCAATGACGTCACAACACACCCGTTTCAAACGGCTAGGTGTAATATGCTTAACACAAATTTATGTGACCTTGCGACAGGACCCCACGGGGGAATCCCCGCTTGTAACGTAACGACATCAAACACACCATACGTAATGATTACGCAACCTTCACTATTACGTTTACCTCTTCGAAATTTTCATTTTTCGCCCGAAACACTCAAAGCATTTTTCTTTCCTTAACTTAATGGTGGGACACACTTTATTTAAGACCAGTGGATCTTACGTAATGTCGGCATACATCACTGTTAGATAATAACTTTTTTGGCATATCATTTTTCGCTCGAAACGTTCAGCCCTTTTTTCTTTCTTTAGTTGCTTCTTTTTCTTCTTTAGTTCTTGACCCCACCAGGACTCGATAGGTCCATTTTCTTCCAACGGATTTGAGCCCTAAAAGGGAGGACTACCAAGCCATAACTAACATTTTTCCTACTCATTAAATTCTAAAATTAACCTATTGCGCGACACCTGAGATTTCCCATTTTTAGCACACGCTAGAACGGTGTGTTACTGCCCAAATTTGACACGCTCTTGGAGACAATTGCTCTCAAGATATTAATAGCAATACAGACTAAAGAGTACTTAAATTGTATAATCACATTGTTCGTCCTAAACGACAAATCTTGAAAACACATAGCTTGTAAATAAAAGTTTTATTAGTAAAACCCAACTTACATCAATATTAAAAACATCAAAAAAAGTAGTTAAAAACACGACAGAAATAAAACGTGAACAGAGGCTTGTCGTAATATATGCAAAAGAACAATCTGTTATAGAAAAACACATCCTAGCATACAATACTAGGGGGGATATCACTGATATTAGATGCAAACTTATGTCCTACTAAGAACTTTTAAGGAAAAATCCCCTTTTTCTTTGAGTTAAACTTATGAATATTTCACAATATCCTGACAATATACGACTGACCCCTGCCCCTAAAAATCATATTGAGAGGGTAAGCTGATACTAGTGGTACATTTAAACCATATTAAAAGGTATTTTTGAAAGGCTTTAGTGAAATGCATCGTTTCTTAGACAGGAATGTTAGATTTTAGTCTTCTTCTACCGAAAAGTTCAATTAATACCTCCTGCCTTATCTTTAAGCTCTATAGTGCACTAGTCCAAGGCAACACATGCAACAATGCCACACTATTAGTGTTCTGTGGCACCCCTCCAACATCGCCCCATCTCCCCCAAGACATCTTTCAGGTGTTTCTTGTTAAAAATTATACTTCAACCATTGATTCCTGGTTTTCACAAGCCAAGTCCAACATAATAGCTTCCAAAATACTCCATACCACCATGGCATTACACACCAGGCCCCTCTATCATTCCCACGCTACCACCCCCCGCCCCCCTCTCCAACCTTTTGGCTCAGAAAATAAGCTAGTGAATCTAAGTTAAACCATGTTTTTTTACTTGAACATCGAGAGGTCGCCTATTTCTTTGCTAGACATCGATATTCCAAGCAATTCACCCCACAATGCCACACTATTACTGCTCAGTGGCACCCCTCTGACATCACCCCATTCTCCTAAGACACGTTTTTTAGTCATTTCTTGTTTGTTTGTTTTTTTTTTTTTTTTATTCCCACCTCCTCTCCTCTTGGTGACTTTCAAATTTTCTTTAACAATATCTCATAATTTATTTAAAGTCACCTACTCTTTTCTTAAAAAAAACTTCTTCAAAAAAAAATCCATATATTAAATTTATATAAAATTGAGCATTCCAAAATATATCAGGTTATAAAAATAGAGGTATACTACATTTTAAATTTCATATACCTTTTAGGTTCATCCGATATCTCAGGCTGCCCTTCCCCCTTAGGGCACCCCTTCCATCGTGACCTTAAATTACAATTTTAAAATCCATTTTCATCAACCTCTATTTCACCCTATATATAATTTAATGTTACACCCATCCCCACAACAAACAATAAAAAAAAGAAAAAAAAAGAGAGAAAGAAATGAAAAAACACTACAATTACAAAAAATACTAAAAGGTATTCTGTCTCATTTTTACTTCACTTCATTTCCTTTACCTTTATTACTCATCTTACCTTTCCCCTTTGGCTGCTCAATTGTCTTTAAACTTTATCTTTATTCTACTTTTAAAACTTCTCAAATCTCTTTAAAACTTTATATTTATCCTACTTTTAATACTTATTTCTTTATCATTCTTTTATTCTTTTTTTAAATAACAACAATTCAAACCTATCATAAGAGCCTCCAAAACACTCCACACCGCCATGGCATTACACAGCAGCTCCACACCATCCACATGGCACCACCCTTCCGCCCCCTAGGACATTTTCAACCTTTTTTCTCCGAAAATAATTTAGTGAATCTAAACTAAACAGTGTTTTTTACTTGAACACAAAGAAATCGCCAATTTCTTTGCTAAAGAGTGATACTCCAAGCAATTCACCCCACAATGACACACTGTTATTGCTCTATGGCACCCCCTCAGTCAGTGCCCATCCCCCAAGACACTTTTTCAGCCATTTCTTGTTAAAAATTTTACTTCAATCCTCTAATTCAAGTTTTCGCTATCTCAAACCTCCTCCAAAACACTCCACATTACCATGGCACTACAAACCAGTCCCCCCGGCACCCACATCGCACCATCCTACAGCTTCCTAGGACATTTTCAACCTTTTTGCTCAGAAAATAAGCTAGTGAATCTAAATTAAAGACTGTTTTTTACTTGAACATCGAGAAGTCAACCATTTCTTCGCTAGAGAGCGATAGTCAAAGCAATTCACCCCACAATGCCAAACTATTAGTACTCTGTAGCACTCCCTCTGACATCACTCCCATCTCCCTTAAGACATTTTTCAGGCTTTTCTTGTTATATTTATGCCTGTAAATACCATGATCAAAGTTTTTACAACCTAAGACCATGTTTATAACCGTACAACAAAGCCCGTTTAACTGAACCATTGTTTAATAGAACCCCCAATTTTTGCATAACCTCCCTTTGTCTCAGTCCTCATGCATATCAGGAGGCATTTTTCAGCAAAAATATCAAAACGCGTAATTGGGAAATTATATTTCGAGAAATTATTGTTCCCAAGGCAAATATGCAATTACGAAAATTCTGAAAATACAGTGTGTTCGAGACAAGCCTATGCAATGGAAAAAAACAACAAAAACACAAGTGAATAGAATAAAAACATGGGACCTAGCAAGCCATTCTAGGGAGAGTGGAGAGATATTAGAGATGGATTTGAAGCGTTTTAAGAGGCATCTTTGAAGGACTTTAAATGAAAATATTCATTTCTTTGAGTACTAATTACATTTTCACCCCCCCCCCACATGGAAAAAAATCTTTAACGCCTCCACCTTAACTTTTAAGCTGTAGAACACGATACTGCAAGTAATTCACACCGCAATTACATTACTCGACTGCCCCCCTGACATCACATCATCACCTCCAAGACGTTTTCCCAAGACATTTCCCAATAAAAATTATGCATTTAAATCCCGTGATTTTAAGTTTTGCAAACCAAACTTATCATAACAACCATCAAAAGACACCCTGCCACCACGAAATTAAACCCCTGTCATCAAGGTGGCACCACCCTTCATCACCCGTAGAACCTCTTCAACCTTTTTCACTCCGAAAATAAACTCGTGAATCTAAATTAAACAATATACCGTTTTTTGAAAATCGGAAATCGGCATTTCATTGCCCCTCTGACATCTCCTTACACATTCAATCCGATGCTTCAACTTCTTTCACGGGACAAACCTATCACCCCCCCCCCCCCCAAAAAAAAAACAGCACACTATCACAGCATTACATTCATACCACCCAAGTGGCACACACCCCTCATCACTTTCTAGGACATTTTCCATCTTTTCATCCTGGAAATCAGCTTGTGAATCTAAATTCAATACTATATTTTTTGATAAACAGAACTTGGTTTCCTAAGAGGTAACAATATTCTGACTATGCTAACAAGATTTTTGTTAAAAGAAGTAAGTTTTGTCATTAATACTAACAAAATTTCTCTTCAAAGCAACAACATTTTTTCCTTAATAGTAACAAAGTTTTTCTAATAGCAGTAAGTTTTCCCTCAAAGATAAAAAATTTCTTTTAGAAGTACTAATTTTCTGTTAATGCTATCAATTTTCCTGTTAGAACTTGCAATTTTCTCTTAACACTAACAAATTTTCTCGTCGAAGTAGCAATTGTTTTTCTTAGTACTAACAAATTTTCTCTTCGAAGTAACAACTACTTCTTTCCAATAGCAGCATGTTTTCCGTCAAAGATAACAATTTTCTCTTAGAAGTAACAATTTTCTGACTATGCAAACAAGTTTTCTGTTAGAAAAAGTAAGTTTTCCTTAACACTAAAAAGTTTTCTCTTCAACCTAACAACATTTATTCCTTAATAGTGACAACGTTTTTCTAATAGCACCGAGTTTTCTGTCAAAGATAACAAATTTGTCTTAGAAATAAAAATTTTCTGTTATTGCTACCAAGTTTTTGTTGGAAGTAGAAATTTTTTCTTAACATTAATACATTTTCTCTTTCAAGTAACAACTTTTTTCCTTAATACTAACAAATTTGTACTTATTACGATCAAATATCACGATCAATAACAGGTTTTTCTTAATAGTAAAAATTTTTTGTATTAGCAGCAAGTTTTCCGTCAAAGATAACAAATTTCTCTTACAAGTAACAATTTTCTGATTATACTACTAAGTTTTCTGTTAGAAGAAGTAAATCTTTCTTAAC
Source organism: Artemia sp. Qi Xiang Cuo (assembly GCF_049724085.1). Taxonomy (NCBI): domain Eukaryota; kingdom Metazoa; phylum Arthropoda; class Branchiopoda; order Anostraca; family Artemiidae; genus Artemia; species Artemia sp. Qi Xiang Cuo. The sequence goes on along the minus strand of NC_142810.1, from coordinate 23,288,178 downwards.
ACTAAAAAATTTTCTCTTCGAAGTAACAGCACTTTTTCTTAATAGTAACAATTTTGTTTTGTAATAGCAGCAAGTTTTCCGTCAAAGACAAAAAATTTCTATTTGAAGTAACAATTTTCTGTTCATGTTTGTTCATTCAATACCTTGGTATTGTTCATTCAATACCAAGTTTTCTCTTAGAACTAGCAACTTTTTCTTAACAGTAACAAATTTTCTTTAAGAAGTAACAACTTTTTCCTTAATGCTAACAAACTTTTACTTAATATTATCAAATTTCTCATAGAGTTAACAGGTTTTTTTCTTAATAGTAACAAATTTTTATAATAGCGGCAAGTTTTCCGTCAAAATATAACAATTTTCTATTAGAAGTAACACTTTTCTGACTAGGCTAACAAGATTTATGTTAAAACTAACAAATTTTCTTCTCAAAGTAACAACTTTTTCCTTAATACTGACAAACTTTTACATAATATTCTCAAGTTTCTCATGGAGATTGCAAATTTGTCTTAGAAGTAACAATTCTCTGTTATTGCTACCAAGTCTTCTGTTAGAAGTAGCAAGTTTCTCTTAACATTAGAAGCAACAATTTTCTGTTACTGCTACCAAGTTTTCTCTTATAAGTAACAATTTTCTGCTAATGCTACCAAATTTTCTGTTAGAAGTAGCAATTTTTTCTTTACATTAACAAACTTTCTCTTCGAAGTAACGACTTTTTTCCCTAATACTAAAAAATTTGTCATGGAGGTAACAGGTTTTTCTTAATAGTAACAAATTTGTTCTAATAGCAGCAAGTTTTTCGTCAGAGATAACAAATTTCTCTTTGAAGTAACAATTTTCTGACTATGTTAACACGTTTTCTGTTAGAAGAAGTAGATTTGTCTTAACAGTAACCAAATTTTCTCTTCGAAGTAAAAACATTTTTTCCTTAATAGTAACAAAGTGTTTTTCTAATAGCAACAAGTTTTCCGTCAAAGATAACAAATTCCTCTTAGAAGTAACAATTTTTTGCTAATGCTTCAAAGTTTTCTGTTAGAACTAGAAACTTTTTCTTAACACTAGCAAATTTTCTCTTCGAAATAGCAGAGTTTTTCCTTAATAATAACAAATTGTTACTTAATACGATCCAATTTCTCATGGAGGTAACAGCTTTTTCTTAATAGTAACAATTCTTTTCTAATAGAAGCAAGTTTCCTGTCAAAGATAACAAATTTATCTTAGAATTATTAATTTTCCAACAATGCTAACAAGTTTTCTGTTATAAGTTTTTTTAACACAAACAAATTTTGTCCTCGAAGTAATAATATTTTCCCTTAATAGTAACAAAGGTTTTCTAATAGCACCTTTTTTCCGTCAAAGATAACAAATTTTTCTTAGAAGTAACAATTTTCTGTTAATGCTACCAAGTTCTCTGTTAGAAGTAGCAACTTATTCTTTACGCTAAAGAATTTTCTCTTTGAACTAACAACTTATCTCCTTATTACTAGAAATTTTTTACTTAATACAATCAAATCTCTCATTGAGGTAACAGCTTTTTCTTAATAGTAATTTTTTTTTTCAATCGCAGCAATTTTTCCGTCCAGAATAACAAATGTCACATAGACGTAACAATTTTCTGTTAATGCAACCAAGTTTTCTGTTTGAAGTAGCAAGTTTCTCTTAATACTAACAAATTTTCTCTTCGAAGTAACAACTTTTTTTATTATTACTAACGCACTTTTACTTAATATTAGCAAGTTTCTCATGGGGTTAATAGGTTTTTTGTTAATAGTGACAAATTTTTATAATAGCAGTAAGTTATCCGTCTAAAGATAACAGTTTTCTCTATTTGTCAGTGTTAAAATAAATTTTGTTAGTATAGTCAGAAAATTATTGCTCCTAAGAAAGATTGTTATCTTTGACGGAAAACTTGCTAATATTTGAAAAATTTATGACTATTAAGAAAAAACCAGTTACTTCCGTGACAAATTTGAAAATATTATGTAAAAGTTTGTCAGTATTAAATAAAAAGTTGTTACTTCGAAGAGAAAAATTGTTAGTGTTAACCGAAAGATTGTTAGCATAATCAGAAAATTGTTACTTCTAAAAGATAATTATTATCTTTTGACCAAAAACTTGCTGCTATTAGAAAAATTTGTTACTATTAAGAAAAAACCTGTCACCTTCACTAGAGATTTGATAATTTTAAGCAAAAGTTTGTTAGTATTAATAAAAAAATTTGTTACTTCTAAGAGAATATTTGTTAATGTCAAGAAAAACTTGTTACTTCGAAAAAAGAATTTGGTAGCAAAAATGGAAAGTTGTTAATTCTAAGAGAAATTAGTTATCTTTGAAGGAAAACTTAATGCCATTAGAAAAAATTATTACTATTAAGAAAAAATTGTCACCCCCATGAGAAATTTGATCGTATTAAGTAAAAAATTGTTAGTATTAAGGAAAAAAGCTGTTACTTCGAAGAGAAAATTTGTTAGTATAAAGAAAAAATGCTACTTCTATTAGAAATTTGTTATCTTTGACAGATAAATTGGTGCTATTTGAAAATTTTGTTAGTATAGTCAGAAAATTATTGCTCCTAAAAAAGATTGTTATCTTTGACGGAAAACTTGCTAATATTTGAAAAAATTATGACTATTAAGAAAAAAACCTGTTACTTCCGTGAGAAATTTGAAAATATTATGTAAAAGTTTGTTAGTATGAAATAAAAAGTTGTTACTTCGAAGGGAAAATTTATTAGTGTTAACCGAAAGATTGTTAGCATAATCAGAAAATTGTTACTTCTAAAAGAAAATTATTATCTTTTGACCTAAAACTTGCTGCTATTAGAAAAATTTGTTACTATTAAGAAAAAACCTGTCACCTTCACTAGAGATTTGATAATTTTAAGCAAATGTTTGTTATTATTAATGAAAAAAGTTGTTACTTTGAAGAGAAAATTTGTTAGTGTTAAGAGAAACTTGCTACTTCGAACAGAAAACTTGGTAGGATTAACAGAAAATTACTATTTATAAGAGAAAATTACTAATTATAAGAGAAATTTGTTATCTTTGACGAAAAACTTGCTGCTATTAGAAAATATTTTTTTTACTATTAAGAAAAAATTGTCACCCCCATGAGAAATTTGATGGTATTAAGTAAAAAATTGTTAGTATTAAGGAAAAAAGCTGTTACTTCGAAGAGAAAATTTGTTAGTATAAAGAAAAAATGCTACTTCTAATAGAAATTTGTTATATTTGACAGATAAGTTGGTGCTATTTGAAAAACTTTGTTACTATTAAGGGAAAATATTAATACTTCGAGGAGAAAAATTGTTAGTTTAAAGAAGAACTTACTTTTCCTAACAGATAACATGTAAACCCTTTGCAGAAAATTATTACTTCTAAGAGAAATTTGTAATCTTTGACATGAAACTTGCTGCTATTAGAAAAATTTGTTACTATTAAGAAAAACCTGTTATCTCCACGAAATATTTGATCGTACTAAGTGAAAAATTGTTTAGTATTAAGGAAAAAAGTCGTTACTTCGAAGAGAAAATTTGTTAATGTTAAGAAAAACGCGCTACTTCTAACAGAAAACATGGTAGCAATAACAGAAAATTGTTACTTCTAAGACAAATTTGTTACCGCCATGAGAAATTTAATAATATCATGTAAAAGTTTGTCTGTATAAAAGAAAATGTTGTTATTTCGAAGAGAAAATTTGTTAGTTTTAACACAAATCTTAATGTGTTAGTTTTAACACAAAGCATAGCCAGAAAATTGTTGCTTCTAAGAGAAAATTGTTATATTTTACGGAAAAATTTCTGATATTATAAAAAAATTTTACTATTAAAAAAAACCTGTTACGTCTAGGAGAAATTTGATAATATTAAGTAAAAGTTAGTTAGTATTAATGAAAAAGTTGTTACTTCAAAGAGAAAATTTTTTAGTGTTAGAAAAAGTTGCTAGTTCTAACAGAAAACTTGGTAGCGTAAACAGAAAATTGTTAGTTCTAAGAAAAATTTGTTATCTTTGACGGAAAAATTGCTGCTATTAAAAAAATTTGTTACTATTAAGGAAAAAAGCTGTTACTTCAAAGAAAAATTTTGTTAGCGTAAGAAAGAGTTGTTACTTCTAACAGCAAACTTGGTAGCATAGTCAGAAAATTGTTACTTCTAAGAGAAATTTCTTATCTTTGACGGTAAACTTGCTGCTATTAGAAAAACGTGTTACTATTAAGAAAACCTGTTACCTTCATGAAACATTTGATCGTACTAAGTAAAAATTTGTTAGTGTTAAAGAAAAAAGTTGTTAATTTAAAGAGAAAATTTATTAATATTAAGAAAAAGTTGCTACTTCTAACAGAAAACTTTATAGCAATAACAGAAAATTGTTACTTCTAAGACAAATTTGTTATCTTTGGCGGAAAACTTGCTGCTATTAGAAAAACTTTGTTACTAGTAAGGGAAAAATGTTGTTACTTCAAAGAGAAATTTTTTTAGCATTAATGACAAAACTTGCTCCTTCTAATAGAAAAGCTTGCTATCATAGTCAGGAAATTGTTACTTCTAAGGAAACCAAGTTCTGTTTACAAAAAAAAGAGTTAATTTAGACTCAAAAGCCTATTTCCAGGATGTAAAGGTGGAAAATGACCTAGGAGGTGATGAGGGGTGTGTGCCACGTAGAAGGTAGGCATGTAATTCTTGGGTTGTGGGTGGTGGTTTTAACTTTTTGTGGGGGGTCGTGATAGGGTTGCCCCGTGAAAAAACCTAAAGCATCGGATTGAATATGTAAGGAGATGTCAGAGTGGCAGTCTAATAATGACAGTGTGGCGTGAATTACTTTGTGTGTCACGTTCTAGGGATGAAATGCCGAGTTCCGCTTTTCAAAAAAAGCATAGTTTTTAATTTAGATTCACAAGTATATTTTCGGAGTGAAAAAAGGTTGAAAATGTTCTAGGGGGAATGAAGGGTGATGCCACGTGGATGCCAGTCGTGTAATGTCGTGGTGGCGGGGTGTCTTTTGATGGTTGTTATGATAAGTTTGGTTTGTAAAAATTTGAAAGACGGAATTTAAATGCATAATTTTTAATATGAAATGTCTTAAAAAACGTCTTTGAGGTGACGATGTGATGTCGGGGAAAGGGAGGGGGGTCGAGTCATGTCATTGTGGTGTGAACTGCTTGGAGTATCAAGTTCTACAGGTTAAAAGTTAAGGTGGAGGTGTTAAAGAATTTATTCCATGGGAGAGGGAGAGGAGGTGTGAAAATCTAACAAGTACTAAAAGAAATGGAAATTTGCATTAAAAGTCCGTCAAAGATACCTCTTAAAACGCTTTAAATCTATCTTTTGTACCACTCCACCCTCCCTGCCTGCTAGGTCCCATACCTTAGCTCCCATACACGTGTTTTTGTTTTTTTCCATGGCATAGTCCTGTGTCGAAAAAATGGTATTTGTAGAATTTTCCTAATTGCATATTTGCCTTGGGAACAATAATTTCTAGAAATAGAATTTCCCCTTTGCGCGTTTTGATATTTTTGCTGAAAAAATGCCTCCCGGGTTGCATGAGGGCTGATAGAAAGGGAGGTTATGCAAAATCAGGGGTTCTGTTGAACGAGGGTTCAGTTAAACAGGCCCAGTTGCACGGTTATAAATATGCACTTGGGTTGTAAAAACTTGAATCATGGTATTTAAAGGCAGAATTTTTAACAAGAAATGCCTGAAAGATGTCTTGGGGGAGAAGATGAGGGGTTACGTCAGAGGAGGTACCACGGAGCAGTAATAGCATGGCATTGTGGGATGAATTGCTTGGAGAATCGCTCTCTAGCAAAGAAATTGGCGACTTCTCGATGTTCGAGTAAAAACACAATTTAATTTAGATTCACTAGCTTATTTTCGGAGCGAAAAGGTTGAAAATGTTCAACCAAGTAGATGAAGGAGAGGGGGGCTGATGTGTAATGTCATGGTGTGGAGTGTTTCGGAGGCTATTATGATAGGCTTGGGATTGCAAAAACTTAAATCAGAGGACTGAGGTATAATTTTTAACAAGAAATGACTGAAAAAGTGTATTGGGGGGATGGGCCGATGACCGAGGGGGTGCCATAGAGCAGTGATAGCGTGCCATTGTGGGGTAAATTGCTTGGAGTATCACTCTCTAGCAAAAAAATGGGTGACTTTTTGGTGTTCAAGTAAAAACACTGTTTAATTTGGATTCACTAGCTTATTTTCGGAGCGAAAAGGTTGAAAATGTCTTAGGGGGTTGAAGGGGTGATACCTTGTGGCTGGCGGGGGGGGTCTGGTGTGGAATGCCATGGTGATGTGGGGTGTTTTGGAGGCTATTATGATAGGTCTAGGATTGCAAAAACTTGAATCAGAAGGTTGAAGTATACTTTTCAAAAAGAAATGACTGAAAAAGTATATTTGGGGATAGGGTGATGTCAGAGGGGTGCCACTGAGCAGTAACAGTGTGGCATTGTGGAGTTAATTACTTGGAGTTTCACTCTCTAGCAAAGAAATTGACGTCTCGATGTTCAAGTAAAAAAACACTGTTTAATTTAGATTCACTACCTTATTTTCGGAGCGAAAAGGTTGGAGATGTCCTAGGGGGGCAGGGGGATGGTATCCTGTTGATTAAGGAAGAAGGGCTAGTGTGTAATGCCCTGGTGGTGTGGAGTGTTTTGGAAGATATTATAATGGGCTTGGCTTGTGAAAACCAGGAATCAATGGTTGAAATATAATTTTTGACAAGAAATACCTGAAAGATGTCTTGAGGGGGAGATGGGGTGATGTCGGAGGGATGCCACAAAGCAGTAATAGTGTGACATTGTTGCATGCGTTGCCTTGGTCTAGTACACTCTAGAGCTTAAAGATAAGGCGAGAGGCATTAATTGAATTTTTGGTAAAGGGGGACTAAAATCTAACATTCCTGTCTAAGAAACGACGCATTTCATTAAAAGTTTTTCAAAAATACCTCTTAGTATGGTTTAAATGTACCACTAATATCAGCTCGCCCTCTCAAAATGATTGTTAGGGGACGGGGGGCAGCCGTATACTGTCAGGATATTCTGAAATATTCATAAGTTTAACTAAAAAAACGAGGTATTTTCCTTAAAAGTTCTTAATAGGACATAAATTTGCAGTTAATATCAGCGATATCCCCCCTGGTAATGGTAGCTAGGATGTGTTTTTCTATAATAGATGGTTCTTTTGCACATATTTCGATAAGCTTCTTTTCACGTTTTATTTTTTTGTCGTGTTTTTTAGCTACTTTTTTCTATGTTTTTAATATTGATGTAAGTTGGTTTTATTAATAAAACTTTTATTTACAAGCTATATGTTTTCAAGATGTATTGCTTAGGACGAACAATGTGATTTTACAATTTAAGTACTCTTTAGTCTGTATCGCTATTAATATCTTGAGAGCAATTGTCTCCAAGAGTTTGTCAAATTTGGGCAGTAACACACCGTTCTAGCGTGGACCAAAAATGGGGAATCTCAGGTGTTGCGCAATAGTTTAATTTAGGAATATAATGAGTAGGACAAAATATTAGGAATGGCTTGTTAGTCTTCTCGGTTAGGGCACATATCCGTTGGAAGAAAATTGACCTTTCGAGTCCTGGCGGGGTCAAGAACTAAAGAAAAAAAGACACAACTAAAGAAAGAAAAAAAAGCTTTGAACGTTTCCGACGAACAATAACAGGCCTAAAAAGGTATTATCTAACAGTGATGTATGCCGACATTGCGTAAGATGCGCTAGCCTTACGTAAAGTGTGTCCCACCATTAAGTTAAAGAAAGAAAAAATGTTTTGAGCGTTTTGGGCAAAAACTGAAAACGTTGAAGAGGTATTAAGTGACAGTGATGGTTGCGCAATTTTACGTAAGGTGGGTGTACTGTCATTACGTTATAAGCGGGGATTCCCCCATAGGTATCTGTCGCAAGGTTACATAAAATTGCGTCAAGCATATTATACCTGACTGTTTGAAACGGGGGGTGTGTTGTGACGTCATTAGAGTCCAGAAGGGTGTATCATGGGAGTTTTGCCAACTGTGTTCCCTTTAATAGAACCGGTGACCACGTTGCACAGCTGTGACTGCTTGAGGGACTGGATAGCTCCAGGAATCTTCCAGAAAAATGAATTTGCTAAAAATGGCGGTTGCTAAGGGGAAGTATTCGAACACCCGGAATCTCGGTAATCTTGTCAGGCGTGGGAAATTTGTCAGGGGATGGACTCTTGCCAGGGCTGCCGTGACGCCAGAGGGCTCCAGTAGAAATCCAATGAGAATTTCCCTATCTATGCCGTGACGTCAAGGGTTCCAGTAGAAATCCGGGGAGGGCCCCGGTAGAAAGTGGTAAGCCCCCACTACTGCTAAACTTCGAAATTGACTGAAATAAGTCTAACAACCATCTGATTCAAAATTGAAGGAAAGAGAAAAGCGATTTCTGGAGCAACCTTTAGCACATCAACCAGAAGGGATTGTCACATCCCAATCAAACTTTATAAGTAAAAGTCATGTTCTAGTTTTGCCTTTCTGCTATCTACACAAATCAGACCTCTTCCTTAATTAACCACGAGGGATTCTTGCATTATTATCTTTAGGATATCTACCAGAAAGAATTGCTGGACACTGTTCAATTATAAGTGCTTGGTGTGATTTTTAACTTGGAGAAAATACAGACTAATATAATAGTTATGTTCTTGGAATCAGACCTCAAACCCGACGCAATTACCGTAGACGGGGGAAAAGAGAGAAAGTATTAATTTCTTGTCATCAGAACATCTAGAAAGAGGGGTCATCGGATTTCAGTTAAACTTTAGAGGTAACAGTAAACGTCCTAGTAATTCATTTGGAGGGTTATAACTATTTTGACCTACGCGGGAAGAGGGATTCCGTTAATCATTGCTGTCAGGATATTTAACAGAAAAACTTTCAATCTTTATTGGGGCAGCAGAAGGGGGTTATTAAATATCTTTGTAAGCACGTCTACCAAAAGAAGACTCTTTTGGTTAATTTTGCGAGAGTGAGAGACGCAGTACGGCCTCCACTGACGGGGGAGATCCCTAAGTTTTTGTCAGCAGGAAATCTTCTACAACAGGTTGTTAGATCCCAACCAAACTAAGTGAAGAAGGGTAGTTGTCCAGATTTTGGTTAATTAGGGGGTTTGTACCTGAACTAGTCTTGAAGATAAATTAATCTGATCCAACCTCCGTGGAAGTGGGTAGCGGTGTCACAACCTCCTTTTATCAAACTAATTACTATACAGGCTGACAGAATTTATTTGACAAAGCCTAAACAACGCCTTAAACTATGGTTTTGGGTGAATTTGCTGAACCAGACATCTTGGAGGGAAAAGTGACATTATTAATAATGTCATAAAGTGACATTATTAAAAATGTCTATAAAAATGGCTCGTCAGCTCTTGATTAATTTTGACATAGATTGACAATTTAGGCCATGTTTCATCTTAGGGAGCTCAAATCTAATCCAACAGATATTATATGTTGAGCTGCTTCACGTACACAAAATATAGCCCACTGTTCAAATATGCTGCAGTACTTAACGGGGCATTGCCATCATAGATCTGTTTTAATTTATTCGTAATACACAAATTTTCCATCTACATCTATCCCTTTTCATCCCATTAATCTTGACACAGATTGGCAGCTTGGGCTTTTTTTCATCGTAATGAGCTCGAATCAAATCCAATAGATAATACCTACTAAGCTGCTTCCCAAACACAACTGTAACCCATTGGTCATAAACGCTGCAGCACTTGACGGGGCATTCACATCAGCAATCTCTTTTAACTCACTCGTAATGTACAAATGTCCCTTCTATTTTCATCCCTTTCTCATGTTTTTTTTATTCCTACTTCGTCTTATTTCGTCTTATCCTGTTATTCGCTTATCTATTTGCAGATGACTGCTGTTCAATCCAGTAGTGTTGCGTAAAAAACAACGACAAAAAAACAAGCATGTAGACTCTGTTATTTGTGCATTCAAAGTAAAATTTCAAGGTAAATCGTTTGGTACAGTTATTTTCACAGAATTCCAAACCTAGTTTTCAGTTGTTTTTTATTAATGTGAAAATTTTAGTCCCTCAATCATCGTTCAAATAATATTTTCAAGACCAGATATACCGGTTATTTGTTTTAAGAAAAATGTCTCTGCTTTAGAAATTTTGTGAAACCTTTCAATGAGTCTTAAAGGTTTTTTCTTGAATGTTATTAAATTCTGATTAGCGCATTTAAAAACAACAAGTATAATTTAATTTTTCTGTGTTTCTTGTTATGCAGCTGACATGCTCATGAGTCTTGTGCATGTTACATCAATCAAAGTAAAGTAATTTGATATTGGATTCTATTTGTTTCAATAAAGCGTAAAAGTGTCTGATATAATTCTCTTGAGCAATACTCTGACAGTTTATGTCTTAATCTCATTATTACTTATTTCCTGTATTTAGTCCAAGATTTTATCTCTGTTTAATGTCGATTGTGCAACTTTTTTTCTCATTTGTTTGCATTAGACTTTTTTTTTCTTTTTTTTGCACGACATATAGAGCGATCGCTGGACCAAATATGTACTTTGCAATTCGCTATAAACGATTAGAATAATTCCACTTTTTATATCATAGGCATATCATAATCATAGGCAGCGCAATAGCGCTGCCTAAGTAAAAATCGATGTGGGCACAATGTATTATTATTTATTTTTTTTCAGACCAGGGCACTTCGTAACTTCACACTTCGTAAAAACTTCGTAAAAGCTATCGTAGAAACTTCAAAAGGAGCTCATTCGATTGGAAATTAGAAGTTCTAGTGCCATTTTAATAGTAAAAAGTGATTGGAGGGCAACCAGCCCCCCGCGCCTATCATTTCCCCAAACACATTCAATCAAAATTTTGAGATAGCCACTTTGTTCAGCGCAGTTGCAAGGCCCAGTAATTATCTCTTTGAGGCTGACAAACCCCCATAGACCTCAGAAAAAGGATTCTAAGCTATGCCGCAAGGGCATATAACATTCTTAAGGAAGGGGTGGATGTATAAAATTCCAAAGGGGCTTAATGGATTAGAAATCAAAAGTTCAAGTGCCCTTTTTAAGAGTAAAAGTGATTGGAAGACAACTAGCACCTTCCCCCCTCACATCCTATTTTTCCTAAATACAGCCGATAAAAGGTGTAAGACAGCCATTTCTTAAAAAAGTCCAAAGATCACAAAACAAGGCCGTCTGGGCTGACACAGCCTCTCTGAGTCTGGGGGCAAGGTTTGTAGGTTATGCCCCGGGGCACATAAGGTTTTTATGGAAGGGATGGTTGTGTAAACTTTAAAGGATGCTCATTTAATGGGAAATTGAAAGTTCTAGTTTGCTTTTAAGAGTCAAAAGTGATGGAGGGTGATTAGCCACCCCTCCGACGTCCTCTTTTCCCCAAATGCTTCCGATCAAAATTGTGAACCCCCCCCCCCCAGAGCCCAGGAGCAAAGGTTGTAATTTATGGCTCAGGGTATACTATGTTCTTACGGATCCGGTCGTCGTATAAACTTTGGATGGTCCTCATTTGATTAGAATGTGACTGTTCTAGTGCCCTTTTTATGAGTCAAATGTGAATGGAGGGCAACCAGCCTCCCCCTCCTCCAGACCAATCATTCCCCAAAACACATCCAGTCAAAGTTTTAAGAGAGCTATTTTTTTCAGTATTGTTGAAAGTTCCAGTAACTATGCCTTTGGGGATGTCAACCCCCCACTGCCCTCAGAGCAAGGGCTGACAGTTAGGCAATTTATTCATTGTTTAAATATAATTAATTAAAAAAAACTTTCCGAAGAATCAGTTTTTTAAAGAAAAGTAAAGGGTGTTCGTTGCCTTGCAATCACTTTTGACTCTTACAAAGAGCACTAGAACTCTCAATTTCCAATCGAATGAGCCCCCTTTGAATTTTTTACGACGACCCCTTCCATATTGCGACCATTCTATTCTTTTTCTATCAGGTTTACGCCCATTTTTTAATACTAGTGATATGCAGGATATTAGATTTTTGTATTTCCGTAATTGTAAATATCTTTTGTATTTGCCTCGTTGGTATAGAAACCGTAAGATTATTCGAATGTTTAATGCAACTGATATATTGACGTCATATAATAAGTTGGACTCTTTATTTTCTTTTGCTACTCCACTTTTTTATAATTAATAGTGGGTCAAAAATAAATTATTATTATTATATGAAGTGTCTTTGAAAAAAAATAAGTAAAAAATAATAAAACATAGGAGCCGTATGGCCTTTACTAAAGGCAACGCTATAGCATTGCCTCTGAATTTTTTTCCAGAGGGACCATATGGAAGGGATCGTTGTAGAAACTTCAAAGGGGGCTCATTCGATTGGAAATCAAGAGTTCTAGTGCCCTTTTTAAGGGTCAAAAGTGATTGGAAGGCAACGAAAACCCCCTCCATGCCCACCATTTGCCCAAACACTTCCAATGAAAATTTTGAGATTGCCATTTTGCTCTACGTAGTTGATTTCCAAATATAAATTATGTTTTTGAGTAGGACACTCCCCCCCCCCACAACCTTCAGGGCAAAGGTTGCAAGTTATGCCCTGGGGGCATATAAGGTTCTTATAGAAAACATTGTCGTAGAAACTTCAAAAAAGGCTCATTCGATTGGAAATTTGAAGGGCTAGTGCCCTTTTTAATAGTCAAAAGTAATTGGAGGGTAAGTAACCCCCCTCTCACGCCCGCCTTATCTCCAAACACATACAATCAAAATTTAGAGATAGTCATTTTGTTCAACGTGGTTGAAAATTCTGGAAATTAAGTTGAGGATGACAAGGCCCCCACAGCCCTCAGGGCAAGGGTTCTAAGTTTTGCCCTGGGGGCATATAAGGTTCTTATAGAAAGTGTTGTCGTAGAAACTTCAAAAAGGTCTCATTCGATTGGAAATTTAAATGGCTAGTGCCCTTTTTAATGGTCGAAAGTGATTGGAAGGCAACTAACACCCCTTCAACGCCCACTATTTCCCCAAACACATTCAATCAAAATTTTGAGATAGCCATTTTGTTTAACGCAGTTGAAAGTTCTGGAAATTATATCTTTGAGCAGGAAATTCACCCCACAGTCTTCAGGGCAAGGGTTATAAGTTACGCCCTGGGGGCATATAGGCTATGGTTCTTATGGAAGGAATGCTCGTATAAACTTCAGAGAGGGCTCATTTGATTGGAAAGTCAAAGTTCTAGTCCACTTTTTAAGCGTCAAAAGATATCAGAGAGTAACAAACCCCCCACGCCCCTTTTCCCCAAATGCATCCAATAAAATGTGAGATAGCTATTTTGTTAAAAATAGTTCAAAGATCATATAACAAAACTCCGGTGTCGACACAACCCCCCAGGGCCCAGGGGCAGGCGTTATAAGTTATGGCCCGGGGGCATATATCGTTCATATGGAAGGGATGCTCGTATAAACTTTAAAGAGGGTTCAATGGATTAGAAATTGAAAGTTCTAGTTCACTTTTTAAGAGTCAAAAGAGATTGGAGGGCACATAGCCCCCCCCCTTCTACGCCCTTTTTTTCTCAAACCCATGTGATAAGAACTTCGAGATAGTTATTAAAAAAAAATAGTTCAAAGACCTATAACAAAAACTCCGGGGTTGATACAGCCCCCCCCCCCTAGGGCCCGAAGGCAGGCGTTGTAAGTTATGGCCTGGGGGAAGATATGGTTCTTATGGAAGGCATGATCATAAAAACTTCAGAGAGGGATAATTTGATTTGAAATTGAAAGTTCTACTTCAGTTTCTGAGAGTCAAAAAAGATTGGAAGGCAACTAGCCCCCCCCCACGCCCTTTTTTTCGAATGTATCCGATAAAATTTTGAGATAGCCATTAAGTTAAAAATTGTTCAAAAGTCAGACAACAAAAACTCAGGTGTCGACACAACCCCCCAGGGCCCGGGGCAGGCGTTGTGAGTTATGCCCTGGGGCATACATGGTTCTTATGAAAGGGATACTCGTATAAACTTCAGAGAGGGATCATTGGATTGGAAATTGAAAATTTGAGTTCACTTTTTAATAGTCAAAAGAGATCTAAGGGCAACTAGCCCCCTCCCCCACGCCTTCTTTTTCCAAACTCATCTGATGAAAATTTCGATATAGACATTTTGTTAAAAAAATAGTTCAAAGGTCGGATAAGAAAAACTCCGCTGTCAATACAACCCCCCAGGGCCCGGGAAAAGGCTTTCTAAGCTATGCCCTAAGGGCAAGTATGGTTCGTATGAAACGGATGCTCGTATAAACTTCATAGAGGGCTCATTCGATTGGAAATTGAAAGTTTTGGTTCATTTCTTAAGAGTCAAGAGATTTAAGGGCAACTAGCCCCCCCACGCTCTATTCCCCAAACCTATCCGCTACAAGTTTTGAGATGGCCAGTTTTTAAAAAATTGTTCAAAAATTAGATAACAAAACCTCCGGTGTCGCCACAAACCCCCAGGGCCCAGGGGGTCGGCGTTGTAAGTGTTGTCCTGGAGGCGTGTATGGTTCTTATGAAAGGAATGCTCATATAATCTTCAGAGAGGGCTCATTTGATTCGAAATTGGAAGTTCTAGTTCACATTTTAAGAGTCAAAATATATCCGAGGGAAACTAGCCCCCTCCCCACACACCCTTTTCCCCAAGCTTATCCGATAAAGTTTTTAAAATAGCCATTTCATTAAAAATAGTTCAAAGGTCAGATAAAAAAAAAGTCCTGTGTCGACGCAACCCCCCAGAGCCGGAGGCAGGCGTTTTAAGTAATGCTCTTGGGGCATATATAATTTTTATGGAAGGGATGCTCGTATAAACTTCGGAGTGTAAATTATGAAGTATTTTGCAGTAGGTTGCATCAAGACATAGCTAATTGTTGATAGAAAGAGAAAAGCCAAGACAGATGTCCAAGTAATTGAGAGGAAAATGTTTAAATCGCTGCGGCACGGGTAAATGACGGGAGTTATTATGACTCTCTTATGGGACACATACTTGTTTGTTAGTTTTTGGAAAGGCACTTGTATAATTCGTTTTCAATGAAGCGCCAATGACGCAGTAGGCTTTTGGTTTTTATTTACAGTTAAGGAAGGGGGCTGTATCCAAACTCTTGTTTGTAGCGAAACTAAATTCGTCTTGAACAACTTTAGAAAGAACTAATAAATTAAACTGAATATTTGATGTATAATGATATTAATGGCTGAAAACTCATCAGTTTAAAATTTTACTATAATTTTAATGTTTGTTTCCAATACTAAATACAAAAGAAAATATTTGTCATGAAATTGATTTTCAGTAAAGCGTCAATGACGCAGTAGGTTTTACACTTTTACAGTGAGAGAAGGAGGCTATAGCCTAACTCTTGTTTGCAGTGATTTTTGTTCGTTTCAAGCTTGATTTGCATATTAAATATGAGTTTCACTCGTTTTAAGATTTATTCATTCATTTACCTATTAATATCTATTGTATGTTTGTTTGTTTGTTGTTGTATTTTTTTTCCTATAATTGTTCGTTTAATTTCTGTTCGTTTTGGGTTTCATTTATTCTTCAATAGTAATTTCTGGTCGTTCAGAGTTTGAATTTTAACAGGTATTTGTATCTGCTGAGCTTAAGTTTAAAATGGCCTTTACTTTTCCTTGAAAAAATGATTTTTCCGAGAGTTTTTTTTTTAATTAATAATAATAAAACATTGGAGCCGTAAGGCCTTTCCTATTGTCAACGCTATAGCGTTGCCTCCGATAATAATAAATTTTTAGTGCTTATCATAATGAACGAAAGCACACGGATGACTGAGTAGGAAAAACAAGACCCAATGAAAATAAATTAAAAATTTAACCATTGACAAGCTTATAGAAAGAAATTCAGAAAAGCAGAATCGAAATTTATCCGCTTTCGAAAAGACTCAGTTTTTCATCTGATAGTATCAAAGGGGCTAATGGCTCCATATATGGTCGACACAATGGTGTTGCTAGTCCAAAGGGGCACCCAAAGAAGATGTTTCATATATTTGTAAAAACGTTTTCTAATATAAGCAATATTACTGCAAGTGAAAATCTACCAAAAAGGCGAAAGAGCAAGCAAATGCAAGACTATAAACGCATTGTAAAGAGATTCTAGGATAGGACGACCAAATTTAAATTTCATAGCTCTTAGATATGGCGAATAAAAACCTAGATTTCAGTTTTACTCCCGTTGAACTTCAGTCCCGTATGTTCCTACTCCTCCGACAGTACACGGAAATTTTGTTCTATTCCAGTCTGCATTCGACTAACTTTCAGAATATTATCAGCGTAATTTGCTAACAAGACATCAACCCCCCCTAAATAAACAAGCCGTATTAGCTTCATGTTGAAGTTCAGCGGTGCTATTATTGAACAGGGGTGGAGCAGCCAGGGATCCCTGTCTAATACCTTTCTTAGTCGGGATTTGCGAAGTAAGCTCAGTAACACCGGGTGATAAATTAATCTTAAGTTAAGCGCTCAGCTTCCTGTGCATTACCGGAAAAGGCTTTACAATTGGAAGAATTCACTCCACGTTTGTATCAGTAAGTAGAATTTCGAGCGTGGATACCATTGTCAAATGCTAGTGAGACATCAAGACCACCAAAGTAAAGTGCTTCATCGTTTTCAGCAACATGTACCAACAGATTAGAACTAAGATGATGTGCATGATCGCGGCCAAACTAAAGCCCAAACTAACTATCTGGTGTATAACACTTCATCATAATTTCATTAATAATCATTAGTTCAAATATTTCACACTGTACAGGAAAAACAATAATCGGTCTTAACGAAGAACACTGGTCGGAAGCTTTTCCCTTTTTAATGACAGGACTAACTATATCAGTACAAAATAGGTCTAGCACCAGTTCAGATCAGACAATCATTTGATAAAGCAATAGCAAGTGCTCAACTAAAGACGGGGAGTCATCTTCAAGATACTTAGCACAAATGTCATCAATACCACCGAAATTCTGTTTACGTAGCTTACAAATACAATTAATCACCAGAGAAAGTGTGACGATAAAACTGACGTTATCGCTAGATTTCAGAAAACATTTATCAAGCTCCTTCTTATAAACACTTCCGTGTCAGACTTTCTCAGGTTACAAAAATTCAGCAGTGAAGTAATAAAACTACTGGTCCCTTGTAAGGACAGAAACGCTGCATGATTTGGATTTACCCTGCTTTAAAATTTTCCACACAAAGTTCGGGTCATTGCGACAATAGAATTTGCTTGAAGTCGTTTGAGATTTTTTGCAGAGCATCATTGCGTTCAATACTCTGGTACACGGCATACCACACTCTTTCCAAATATGAAACCTAAAATCGGCCACCTCCAGTTTGCTGGTCCAGCCTGCTTATCACCGCCGACACGCACTCTACGGATTGGTACACTTTCCTTTTTAGTAATGTAGAGGGCAGCAATGCGTTTATGTTATTGAGAAATATATGCATGTTTGACCTTTACTTTCCAAAGAGACGAAGGGCATTCAGGTGAGCCTTCCGGATAATTTCGGGGGGAGTGTTGAGCTAAATCAAAACCTTTTATTTGTAAACGGGTTGTCAAAGGACCGTAACTCAAGAGTGGCTGAATATATTAATTAGAAAATTTGAGGAAGTGATAAGGGAGATGATTAATTGACCAAAAAGGCAATATTTGCACACTAGAGCACCTACCGCTACTACTATTGCTACCACTACTACTACCACACTGGTAGATTTACAATACTATGGGGAAATTTGAACTAAATTAAAGAACACTTTTTGCAGGCACATCGTCAAAAGAGCATATTTCAAGAAAGGATTTGGCTATTCAGTTGGAACTTTCAGAGAATGCTGAAAAGGGAAGATCATTTAACCAAAAGACAATATGTTTACGCTACTACTAATATTACTACAACTGCTACATTTACAACTGCTGCAGCTACTACTACTACTTCAACTACCACTTCTATTGCAACTACCTGTAAGGCTAGGAGCATTAAAATTAAAATTTCAAGAAGTATATGAACATACAGGTTATCGAAAGGAAATATCCGCAAAGTCATAGCAATTGCTGGTTGTATTAAGTTGAAACTCCCAGGACTTGATGAAAGGGATATTCAACTGACCAAAAGGCAACACGGAATGCTACTGCTGCAAATATTAATAGTGCCATTACTATTAATACAACTACTAGCAAGACCAATAATATTACTGTGACGATTATTTCAACTATGCCTAAGGATATGACGGTGGAATTTTCAAGATGTTTTGAGGGGAGGAAGGTGAACCGAATCACACACTGTAAAAAAAATTGATTTCCAACAAAATGTTTTGCTTGAATTCAAACAAGTAAAAAAAAATCCAATTTTTCTGTTGGAATTATGACATGCTTATTGAATTCAAACAAGTAAAAAAATATAATTTTTCTGTTGAAACTGTGACTTGCTTACTGAATTCCAACAAATTATTGAAATTATTAAGGTATATGCACTTTTCAGCAGAAAATAATGTAATTTTCGACGCAAATAGGTTATATGAATCAAAATGGTTTGGACCTTAACAGTAGATTAAAATTTCTTCAATATCTTATTGAATTTGACTATGGTGCCATTTAAAGTGAATTTATGTACAAATGTTCTTGTAAACATGCATACATTTATATAAAAACATTTTTAGCTTATAATTAATATTTTGGAGCAATATTCTCTAAAATAATAATCTCCTAATAAAAGAGAAACAATCTTTTTTTTTACCTTTTCTACACAGAGAAAAGACCGGACATATTAAATGTTAATATCATACTTTACGGGATTATTTTGGTAGTACGATTAGTTGGATTTCGCTGGAAACCGACGATTCCACTAAACTTCATGATAAATGGAAAAGTCTGCCTCTGAGCAGGAGAAGGACCTGTTCGGGCTTATATCTGAAATTGATTATTAAGGACCATTCTAGTTAGCTGTTAGAACATCCAACTAGTTTATTGTTCAACAAGATTGTAGGCCTAATAAATTGAATAACGATAGTGATGGAAATCCAATTAAAGAACAGGAAATACAACAAACAAGATGGAAATCCAATAAGGATCTTAAAATCCAACATGTTGTTTTTGAAAATTCAGTTCAGGTATGGGAATCCAACATTTTGCTTCTCAACAGATTGGATACTCAGTCAAGATAATGGAATTCCAAAATGGCCTCTAATATTCGATTTAAGCTGTTGAAATTCCATTTTTGCTGTTTGATAAACATTCCAGACAATTTTTGTTGAATCTCAAACATTTATTTTTTACAGTACAATATACCGTCTATATGCAGGTAGTCAAAAAGGCGTATCAACGATATCTTAGGAACATTTTCGTGTCTGAAGTGGAAAATAACAGGGCTTTTTGTGGGAGATATTGAAATAACCAAAAGACAGTAGTTGCCTCCTAATGCAACTGCTTCTACTCATATTACTACTACTGCTATTATTATCACCACTTCTACTACTACAATTGCAACTAAAGCTAAGGCTGCTACTATTAATTCTACAGGTACTACTGTTACTGCAACTAAAGTAAAGAGTATTAGGGCGAAAATTATTAAGAAATATTGAAACTGTATGTAAATATTGAAACACACTATGCCCACATATATTGTCAAGAGGACGTATCAGATATGCTTCAGGAGCAGTTGATGGTACTAAGTTGAAACTTTCAGTGTAAGTCGAAGGCAATGTTAAAAAAACAAAAGGTGCTATGCTTTGTAAGAATGCTTTATTTTTTTGTAAATTTAGTAACTCAATTTCAGAAAAATTTGGAATCCCCTTTGCCCCAATAGATCAGAAATAAGATTATTTTAAATTAGCCTAAATTTGAAATACCTTCGACTTGTATACCTTGTCATAAATCTTGAAGTGACATTGCTTTGTTTAAGTATCGAACAACATTTGAACCCATAACAAATAGTTGAAGGCCCAATCCAGACCAGTTTTGTATAGAACAAAGTTTTGAGTCTTGCGGATGGTGCAAGGTAGCTCCTTGGATTTATTCTGATTATTTAGGAGATACGTGATCCAATTAAAATTAACTAGATTATAGTGAAGGGCGGTGATCACCCTTGTAAATAGCTCAAGATTCTTGTTATATTTTTATTTCCTTTGGTTGTGGGTCTCCTAATTTCGTCTTTATACTTCCTTTTAATTAAGGCCAGATCTGTAAAGGATAGAATAGGCCTACTCTACGATTAATTAGATTTAAGAACTCAAGTGAGAGTCTTCCCAGAAGCACATAATTGGTGGAACAAACTTAGAATAAACTAAGGTTTAAGATGGAAAAACCCACAACAGGGAGTAGAGATTATTGGCTGTATGCTTTTTCCCAATTTAGTGTTTCATGGAACTACAGTACAGTATTTATAAAATAGGTCACACACAGAAATTGGAATTTCCTAGACTATAGTTTTACTTATCTCCTTGTGAATTCTCCAACGTCATACGGAGGAGAGTCTTGTCCCCTTTTGTTAGTTCTTTCACCTTCCTAATCCTGTGCTGGCCATAGATACAGATTGGTGGTCTTGATGTTATACAGGGAGGCTAGGGAAAAGGGAATGATATTGTCAAACTTTGAATTTTAAGTTCCTTTCTGTCGGGGGAAATTCAATCAAGGATCTTTCCCATTAAATTTTGAGTTTTACCCGAGGTCCAAGGAACACTAACACGCTTTTACAAGAAATAGGTAGAAAATACCTTGTTTTGGGTTACTGCGAAATTTGTGACCAATCAATGTCGTTATACCGAGTTTTTACCCACCTTAGAAACCCTTAAATTACTTTCTCGAGATACCTTAACTAATCAAATGAACTCGTAATAGTGGTGCTTCCATTTCTAATCAAATTATCAGAAGTTACTTACTTTGATATTTTTAGACTTGAAGATTCTAATACCACCGATCCAAGCTATAACTAAATATCCAAATGTAATTTATTCAATTAGAATTTCAGTAGCCCATAAACTTAAAATAATCCTTTTTCTCAGTGAACGGCGCTTGGACAATAGAGGTAACCTCCTAGAACGACAGACACACACACAATATAAGACTATTCAACTCTGAAGAGAGCCATTGGAAGGGTTTATAATAATTGGAATTACAAGGCTTTTACCTCTTTTATTGAATTTAATAATAAAATTAAGTTGGCACCAAATTTTGAGTACGAAAGAACTAAATTGCCTCAGTTTATAACGCTACCAAATTCATTGGTTACGCCTTTATGAACTCTGGGTAAAAAGGTTTATAAATAGAATTTAATAAGTTCAGAAGGAACGGTTAGAGGGATAGGTTTACCCAGATCAAGCTTAAAGCAACAATCAAACTTAGTTTCTAGTCCTAAAAATAGAGCAATCTTACTGTGCATACTGTAACTATTGCTGTTAGAACTATTGCTACTACCCAAGCTAAGGGTATTAAGGTGAATCTTTTAAGGGTAATTTCGATGGATGTTGAACTAGATCAAAATGAACTATGAGCATGTAGATTTTCAAAAAGGTGAAAGAGCCATGTCTCTAGAACGGCTTACGTTATTCAGTTAGACCTTTAACAGTAAGTTGTGGCGGATTTTTACTAGCCAGAATGCAATATGTGTATACTATTTAATACTACAACTATAGTTACTGTAACCAATGACGCTAAAGGTAATGCAGATTCTGTAATGCAGATGCAGATTTTCAGAAGGACATATAAGCAATATAATAGGCAGTGCCGCTTTTTAATAGTTAGCATATCTTTGAAACTTTTAAAGGAGCTAACTCGATTAGAAATTAAAAGTTCAAGTGCCCTTTTCAAGAGTCAAAAGTGACTGGAGGGAAAGTAGGCCTCCTCCCAAACCCATTCATTTTTCAAGTACATCAAATCAAAATTTTAAGACATCCATTTTGTTCAGCATATTAGGATGGTTCAGTAACTATATCTCTAGGGATAATGAGCATGTCAACCCCCACACAATTGGCCCATTATGCTTTAAAACTAAATGTTGCTTTAACCAAAATCAAAAGGCATTGTGTTTATGGTTGTCAATAAGGCACCTCAGTCATATCTCGAGAACGAGTGAGAGTACTAAGTTGAAACTTTCAGGGCTACTAGTATTATTATCTCTGCTCTTACAATTTAAATAAATCAAAAGAGTGTAAATGTATCCAGGTTGTCAGTCGAGATCTAAGTTATACTTTACGTACGCCCCTAGGAATTCCCATACTATTTGCGCACGGCCATAGGACCATGCTGTGCATAATATGTGATGAATGATAGGTTTCTGACTCCTAATTCATGTAGGCCAGATTTCTACTTCATAGTATATATATGGCCTACATGCATTTAAGGGTAAGTTCATTATCCGTTTAAAATTTTTTTTTTTGTCTAGATAACATTTGCGAATTGAAGATGGAGAAAAAAAGGGATTAAAGTGATTAGCAGTTAAGGTAACCCTGAAGAGCATGTTAATTCATACCTTATTTATTATAAATTTGAAACAATATCAATCTTTAGAGACGGTTAACGATGATAAAATGGTCTTATGAGTTGACCTAGCTTTACTTCTTAGAGGTGTACTGTATAATACCCAACTGGTGTTTGGGGCAGTGTTGTCAATTTAAAATACAGTTTAACGTTATACTAAAAAGTTTCCATTTTTTTTTTTTTTTTTTTTTTTTTTTTTTTTTTTAGGAAAAATCTTGCACATAGGGGGGATTTCCAGTGCGAATACAAAAAACAACCAGAAATTCAATAAAAAAAACGAGAATATTATAATAATTTATTAAATTGATTCCTTTCTACGTTTGAGGTGAATAAAGCTCTTTTAGCGATTGACTTGTAAAAATATGCCACGAGATGAAACCGAATTAGCATCTATATTTGGGGTAATGAGATACGAGTCCCTTTTGGGTGTGAGAAATTTACGTCTAAAACACCGGCAGTTTCTTGTTTGCATGTGATATCTAACATTCTATTTTAAGGAAAATCGTTATTTGTCATTCACGAAGATAAATATTCTGAGGCCATAATAATAATAATAGTTTATTAAATATAAACCAGAGCGTCTTGGGTATGTGTTAATATATTCAGTTTCTTCTTATTCCGTGTGGTTTTTCTTTACTTGGTGCTCATTAAAAACGAAATTTTTCTGTTAAATAAGTAGTTCTTGTATCTTTTAAAAGAGCTTTACGGGGTTTGAGAGACTCGGTTGCCTGATTCCTTGTGGTTTTTCTTTAAATTGTGAAAATTAAAAAAAAAAATTTTTTTTTAAAAAAGAATTTATTGTATATTTAAAAATAGCTTTACGGGGTTTGAGAGATTCGGTTGCCTGATTCCGTGTGGCTTTTCTTTACTTGGTGCCCATCAAAAACAAAATTTTTGTGTTAAATAAGTAGTTTTTGTATATTTTAAAAGAGCTTTACGGGGTTTGAGAGACTCGGTCGCCTGATTCCGTGTGGTTTTTTTTAACTTGGTGCCCATTAAAAGCGAAATTTTTGTGTTAAATAAGTAGTTCTTGTATCTTTTAAAAGAGCTTTACGGGGTTTGGGAGACTCGGTTGCCTGATTCCGTGTGGTTTTTCTTTACTTGGTGCCCATTAAAAACGAAATTTTCGTGATAAATAAGTAGTTCTTGTATCTTTTAAAAGAACTTTACGGGGTTTGAGACACTCGGTTTCCTGATTCCGTGTGGTTTTTCTTTTCTTGGTGCCCATTAAAAACGAAATTTTTGTGTTAAATAAGTAGTTTTTGTATCTTTTAAAATAGCTTTAAGGGGTTTGAGAGACTCGGTTGCCTGATTCCGTGTTGTTTTTCTTTACTTGGTGCCCAATAAAAACTAAATTTTTGTGTTAAATAAGTAGTTTTTGTATCTTTTAAAAGAGCTTTACGGGGTTTGAGAGACTCGGTTGCCTGATTCCGTGTGGTTTTTATTTACTTTGTGCCCATTAAAAACGAAATTTTTGTGTTAAATAATTAGTTATTGTATCTTTTAAAAGAGCTTTACGGGGTTTGGGAGACTCGGGTGCCTGAGTCCGTGTGGTTTTTCTTTACTTGGTGCCCATTAAAAACGAAATTTTCGTGATAAATAAGTAGTTCTTGTATCTTTTAAAAGAACTTTACGGGGTTTGGGAGACTCTGTTGCCTGATTCCGTGTAGTTTTTCTTTACTTAGTGCCCATTAAAAACGAAATTTTTGTGTTAAATAAGTAGTTCTTGTATCTTTTAAAAGAGCTTTACGGGGTTTGAGAGACTCTGTTGCCTGATTCCATGTGGTTTTTATTTACTTGGTGCTCATTAAAAACAAAATTTTAGTTTTAAATAAGGAGTTCTTGTATATTTTTAAATAGCTTTAAGGTGCTTGAGAGAATCTGTTGTCTGATTCCGTTTGGTTTTTATTTACTTGGTGACAATTAATAACGAAATTTTTGTGTTAAATAAGTAGTTTTTTTGTCTTTTAAAGAGCTTTACGGGGTTTGAGAGACCCAGTTGCCTGATTACATGTTGTTTTTATTTACTTGGAGTCCAATAAAAGCAAAATTTTTTGTGTTAAATAAGTAGTTCTTGTATCTTTTAAAAGAGCTTTAAGGGATTTGTGAGACTCTGTTGCCTGATTCCGTGTGGTTTTTCTTTACTTGGTGCCAATTAAAAACGAAATTTTTGTGTTAAATAAGTAGTTCTTGTATCTTTTAAAAGAGCTTTACGGGGTTTGGGAGACTCTGTTGCCTGATTCCGTGGGGTTTTTCTTTACTTGGTGCCAATTAAAAACGAAAATTTAGTGATAAATAAGTAGTTCTTGTATCTTTTAAAATAACTTTACGGGGTTTGAGAGTCCCGTTCACCTCATTCCGTGAGTTTTTTCTTTACTTGGTGACCATTAAAAAAACAATTTTTGTGTTAAATATGTATTACTTTCATATTTTAAAAGAGCTTTATGGGGTTTGGAACACTCGGTTGCCTGATTAGGTGTTGTTTTCTTTACACGGTGCCCATTAAAAAAGAATTTTTTTTGTTAAATTAGTAGTTCTTGTATCTTTTAAAAGAGATTTACGGGGTTTGGGAGACTCTGTTGCCTGATTCCGTGTGGTTTTTCTTTACTTGGTGCCAATTAAAAACGAAATTTTAGAGTTAAATAAGTAGTTCTTGTATCTTTTAAAAGAACTTTACGGGGTTTGGGAGACTCTGTTGCCTGATTCCGTGTGGTTTTTCTTTACTGGGTGCCCATTAAAAACGAAATTTTTGTGTTACATAAGTAGTTTTTGTATCTTTTAAAAGAGCGTTAAGGGGTTTGAGAAACTCGGTTGCCTGGTTCCGTGTGATTTTTCTTTACTTAATGCTCATTAAAAACGAAATTTTTGTTGTAAATAAGTAGTTCTTGTATCTTTTAAAAGAGCTTTATGAGGTTTGAGAGATTCTGTTGCCTGATTCCGTGTGGTTTTTCTTTACTTGGTGCTAATTAAAAACGTAATTTTTGCGTTAAATAAGTAGTTCTTGTATCTTTTAAAAGAGGTTTACGGGGTTTGAGAGATTCTGTTGCCTGGTTCCGTGTGTTTTTTTTTACTTGGTGCCCATTAAAAACGAAATTTTTGTGCTAAATAAGTAGTTTTTGTATCTTTTAAAAGAGCTTTACGGGGTTTGAGAGACTCAGTTGCCTGATTCCGTGTGGTTTTTCTTTACTTGGTGCCAATTAAAAACGAAATTTTTGTGTTAAATAAGTAGTTCTTGTATCTTTTAAAATAGCTTTACGGGGTTTGGGAGACTCTGTTGCCTGATTCCGTGTGGTTTTTCTTTACTTGGTGCCAATTAAAAACGAAATTTTCGTGTTAAATAAGTAGTTCTTGTATCTTTTAAAAGATCTTTACGGGGTTTGGGAGACTCTGTTGCCTGATTCCGTGTGGTTTTTCTTTACTTGGTGCCAATTAAAAACGAAATTTTTGTGATAAATAAGTAGTTCTTGTATCTTTTAAAAGAACTTTACGGGGTTTGAGAGACTCTGTTGCCTGATTCCGTGTGGTTTTTCTTTACTTGGTGCCCATTAAAAAAGAAATTTTAGTGTTAAATAAGTAGTTCTTGTATCTTTTAAAAGAACTTTACGGGGTTTGGGAGACTCTGTCGCCTGATTCCGTGTGGTTTTTCTTTACTTGGTGCCCATTAAAAACGAAATTTTTGTGTTAAATAAGTAGTTCTTGTATCTTTTAAAAGATCTTTACGGTGTTTGAGAGACTCTGTTGCCTTATTCAGTTTTGTTCTTATTTACTTGGTGCCCATTAAAAACGAAATTTTTGTGTTAAATAAGTAGTTTTTGTATCTTTTAAAAGAGCTTTACGGGGTTTGAGAGACTCAGTTGCCTGATTCCGTGGTGTTTTTCTTTACTTGGTGCCAATTAAAAACGAAATTTTTGTGTTAAATAAGTAGTTCTTGTATCTTTTAAAAGAACTTTACGGGGTTTGGGAGACTCTGTTGCCTGATTCCGTGTGGTTTTTCTTTACTTGGTGCCCATTAAAAACGAAATTTTCGTGTTAAATAAGTAGTTCTTGTATCTTTTAAAAGAACTTTACGGGGTTTGGGAGACTCTGTTGCCTGATTCCGTGTGGTTTTTCTTTACTTGGTGCCCATTAAAAACGAAATTTTTGTGTTAAATAAGTAGTTTTTGTATCTTTTAAAAGAGCTTTAAGGGGTTTGAGAAACTCTGTTGCCTGATTCCGTGTGGTTTTTCTTTACTTAATGCTCATTAAAAACAAAATTTTTGTTGTAAATAAGTAGTTCTTGTATCTTTTAAAAGAGCTTTATGAGGTTTGAGAGATTCTGTTGCCTGATTCCGTGTGGTTTTTCTTTACTTGGTGCTAATTAAAAACGTAATTTTTGCGTTAAATAAGTAGTTCTTGTATCTTTTAAAAGAGGTTTACGGGGTTTGAGAGATTCTGTTGCCTGGTTCCGTGTGTTTTTTTTACTTGGTGCCCATTAAAAACGAAATTTTTGTGTTAAATAAGTAGTTCTTGTATCTTTTAAAAGCTCATTAGTTTATAAGACGGATGGTGAAAATCCCAAGGTTTTGTGTACAAAAATGGACCGGAAACAACTTCAACCGTGCCCAGCCCACCGCGATCAGAAATTCAATTATAAAAAAGTTTCTTCAACTGAAAGTAAGGAGCAACATAAAAACTTAAACAGGCAGAAATAGAGGCTGTTTCCAAAGATTTAGGATTCATTAACTTTAATGTTGCCAGTCAAAAGCTATGAGCTTGAGAAAATTGCTTGATTATCGAAAAATGGAGAAAAACCCTCTAAAAGTCGACAGGAATGGGATTGTCTTGAGGGGGGAATTTTCCATGGAAGAGGCGGAGAGTATTTTTACGTGAAAAAAACTTCAACCGTGCCCAGCCCCCGCGATCAGAAATTAAATTATAAAAAAGTTTCTTCAGCTGAGAGTAAGGAGCAACATCAAAACTTAAACGGGCAGAAATAGAGGCTGTTTCCAAAGATTTAGGATTCATTAATTTTAGTGTTGCCAGTCACAAGCTAAAATTTCAAAATATACTTACGGTTCTAACAATTGTGCTCTATGATTGGTCAGAGATATGATGTGGCTTTCCCACTGGTATTCTATGACCGGTTATCGACATTACCTAGTCTATTGCTTTTATTAAATCAGTATTTTTTACGCAGTGGAACGATAAACACATAAGTCATATCTTTAAAAAAAAAGTGAAGATGGAACATTTTAATAGAGTGTGTTCACATAACAAGGTTATTGTAGCATTGAATGCCGACAAGGAGAAGTATTTAAACTAAGAAACAAGTACAAGTGGTAGCACTAACGGAAACGTATGCGTGCGTTGTCATGACAGTGAGAGTTTAGATTTCTTTGGAGCCCCCAAGAATTTCTATTATACAAATGCTGGATATGCGAAATTATCATTTCCAGAGATGATTACACTCAAGGAGAATGCTAGCATAAAAATAATTGTTGATGATAGAGGACAACTCATTGCTACTGCTGCAGGTAACACATTACCTACGGATACATCCAATCATCAGCTTTCGGGTATTAGCATTCAACGGAAGGCTAATAAAAGAAAGGCCTACTCTGCTACTAATATCGTAAACCATATCTTGTTTACGTGCCGAAACTGTTACCTGAGTAAAGATAATGTGTTAATAGACATTGAAATTGTCAGAAAAATAAAGATGACATTGTCAGAAAATATCAATACGGAATATAAAGATAAAACGATGAAAAACAAAGCACCAGGAAACGTTACTGGCATTGATTAAACAGTCAATGAATCAAATAATACCAAAGATGAAAAACATATTGAGCCTGTCGATGACACACCAGTAAAAATTGTGTATGATTCAAAATGGAATAAAGATTATTCTACTGATTACAAACTAAGAGAAGACAGTAGCTACAATATCAAGAGAGAACATAGTGAACTATTTTATGGAACAGATTCAAAATGTCCAAAGTTATTCATTGATATTAATAATGTATAATAATACATTTTTTGTATTAATATTCTACATGACATTATTTCATTAAAAATGTATTATGCATTACATTGTTATGTGTTCATTATTTTTAGAGTAAGCTAGCATATTGAACGTTCGTTTTTCAAGCAGACAGTTTTTCAAGCCAAAAATAGACTAAAGTTTCAGATTTGAACCAGAGAATTGTATTTTCCATAATTTTCTTACAAAAAGCTAGAGTTTACGGCCAAAAACCCTTATTAGCTCAGATTTTATAGAAATAGTTTTATTTTTCGATCTGAAAATAGACTAAGGTTTCAGTTTTGAACCAGAGAATTGTATTTTCCATAATTATCTTCCAAAAAACTAGAGTTTACGGCCAAAAACCCTTATTAGCTCAGATTTTATAGAAATAGTTTTATTTTTCAATCCGAAAATAGACTAAAGTTTCAGATTTGAACCAAAGAATTGTATTTTCCATAATTTTCTTACAAGAAACTAGATTTTACGGCCAAAAACCCTTTTTAGCTCAGATTTTATAGAAATAGTTTTATTTTTCGATCATAAAATAGACTAAAGTTTCAGATTTGAACCAGAGAATTGTATTTTCCATAATTTTCTTACATCTCTGGAAATGGTTAACGATGACAAACATGTTTTTTGACCAGATGAGTTTTTGAAAGCACATTCAGCATGGCGTGCGCTATTTTTTTTATCAAAACTTAAACGGGCAGAAATAAAGGCTGTTTCCAAAGATTTAGAATTCATTAACTTTAGTGTTGCCAGTCAAAAGCTATGAACTTGAGAGAATTGCCTGATTATCGAAAAATGGGGAACACCCTCAAAAGTCGAGAGGAATGGTATTGTCTTGAGGGGGGAATTTTCCAAGGAAGAGGGGAAGGGTATTTTTACATGAAAACAACTTCAACAATGGTCCGCAATCAGAAATTAAATTATAAAAAAATTTTTTTCAACTGAAAGTAAGGAGCAACATAACAACTTAAACTGTCAGAAATAGAGGCTGTTTCCAAAGATTTAGCATTCATTAACTTTAGTGTTGTCAGTCAAAAGCTATGAGCTTGAGAAAATTGCCTGATTATCTAAAAATGGGGAAACACCCTCCAAAAGTCTACAGGAATGGTATTGTCTTGAGGGGGGGGGGGGTGGAGGGGGAATTTTCCATGGAAGAGGGGAAGGGTATTTTGACATGAAAACAACTTCAACCGTGGCCCGCAATCAGAAATTAAATTATTAAAAAAGTTTCTTCAACTGAAAGTAAGGAGCAACATCAAAACTTAAACGGGCAGAAATAGAGGCTGTTTCTAAAGATTTAGGATTCATTAACTTTAGTGTGTAAGTCGTCACTTTGTGTGTGCGTCGTCTCTGTGTGTGTGTCCTCTCTGTGCATGTGTCGTCGCTATGTGTGTGTCGTCGCTATGTAATGCCCCCCTCCGGTGCGCCAAAGGGGGGCATTAAATAGTGGAATTTATGCTGATACACACACACACAGAGACCACACACACATAGGGACGACACATGCACAGGGACGACACACACACAGAGACGACACACACACACAGAGACGGCACACACATAGCGACGACAAATGCACAGAGAGGACACACACACACAGAGACGACGCACACACAAAGTGACGACTTACACACTAAAGTTAATGAATCCTAAATCTTTGGAAACAGCCTCTATTTCTACCCGTTTAAGTTTTGATATTGCTCCTTACTTTCAGTTGAAGAAACTTTTTTATAATTTAATTTCTGATTGCGGCCACAGTTGATGTTGTTTTCAGGTAAAAATACCCTTCCCCTCTTCCATGGAAAACGCCCCCCTCCCCCCCACCACTTCAAAACAATACCATTCCTGTCGAATTTTGGAGGGTGTTTCCCCATTTTTCGATAATCAGGCAATTTTCTCAAGCTCATAGCTTTTGACTGACAATACTAAAGTTAATGAATTCTAAATCTTTGGAAACAGCCTCTATTTCTGACCGTTTAAGTTTTGAAGTTGTTCCTTACTTTCAGTTGAATAAACTTTTTTTATAATTTAGTTTCTGATTGCGGGCCATGGTTGAAGTTATTTTCATGTAAAAATACCCTTCCCCTCTTCCATGGAAAATTCCCCCCTCAAGACAATACCATTCCTGTCGACTTTTGGAGGGTGTTTCTCCATTTTTCGATAATCAGGCAATTTTTTCAAGCTCATAGCTTTTGACGGACAACACTAAAGTTAAAGAATTCTAAATCTTTGAAATCAGCCTCTATTTCTGCCCGTTTAAGTTTTGATAAAAAAAATAGCGCACGCCATGCTGAATGTGCTTTCAAAAACCCATCTGGTCGAAAAACATGTTTGTTATCGTTAACCATTTCCAAAGATGTAAGAAAATTATGGAAAATACAATTCTCTGGTTCAAATCTGAAACTTTAGTCTATTTTCGGATCGAAAAATAAAACTAT
This sequence comes from Artemia sp. Qi Xiang Cuo, assembly GCF_049724085.1. Classification (NCBI taxonomy): domain Eukaryota; kingdom Metazoa; phylum Arthropoda; class Branchiopoda; order Anostraca; family Artemiidae; genus Artemia; species Artemia sp. Qi Xiang Cuo. The sequence goes on along the minus strand of NC_142810.1, from coordinate 23,257,285 downwards.
TTCTATAAAATTTGAGCTAATAACGGTTTTTGGCCGTAAACCCTAGTTTCTTGTAAGAAAATTATGGAAAATACTATTCTCTGCTTCAAATCTGAAATTTTAGTCTATTTTAGGATTAAAAAATAAAACTATTTCTATAAAATCTGAGCTAATAAGGGTTTTTTGCCGTAAACTCTAGTTTTTTGTAAGATAATTATGGAAAATACAATTCTCTGGTTCAAATCTGAAACTTTAGTCTATTTTTGGCTCGAAAAACAGTCTTCTTGAAAAACGAACGTTCGATATGCTAGCTTACTCTAAAAATAATGAACACATAACAATGTAATACATAATATATTTTTAATGAAATAATGTCATGTAAAATATTAATACAAAAAATATATATTAATATACATTATTAATACCAATGAACAACTTCGGACATTTTGAATCTGTTCCATAAAATAGTTCACCATGTTCTCTCTTGATATTATAGCTATTGTCTTCTCTTAGTTCGTAATCAGTAGAATAATCATTATTCCATTTTGATTCATACACAATTTTTACTGGTGTGTCATCGACAGGCTCAATATGTTTTTCGTCTTTGGTATTATTTGATTCATTGACTGTTTGATCAATGCCAGTAACGTTTGCTGGTGCTTTTTTTTCATCGTTTCATCTTTATATTCCGTAGTGATATTTTCTGACAATGCCATTTTTATTTTTCTGACAATTTCACTGTCTATTAACACAATATTTTTACACAGTTTCGACACGTAAACAAGATATGGTTTACGATATTAGTAGCAGAGTAGGCCTTTCTTTTATTAGCCTTCCGTTGAATGCTAATACCCGAAAGCTGATGATTGGATGTATCCGTAGGTAATGTGTTACCTGCAGCAGTAGCAAGGAGTTGTCCTCTATCATCAATAATTATTTTTATGTTAGCATTCTCTTTGAGTGTAATCATCTCTGGAAATGATAATTTCACATATCCAGCATTTGTATAATAGAAATTCTTGGGTGCTCCAAAGAAATCTAAACTCTCACTGTCATGACAACGCACGCATACGTTTCCGATAGTGCTACCACTTGTACTTGTTTCATAGTTTAAATACTTCTCCTTGTCGGCATTCAATGCTACAATAACCTTGTTATGTGAACACACTCTATTAAAATGTTCCATCTTCACTTTTTTGTTTAAATACTTCTCCTTGTCGGCATTCAATGCTACAATAACCTTGTTATGTGAACACACTCTATTAAAATGTTCCATCTTCACTTTTGTTTTAAAGATATGACTTATGTGTTTATCGTTCCGCTGCGTTAAAAATACTGATTTAATACATGCAATAGACTAGGTAGTGTCGATAACCGGTCATAGAATACCAGTGGAAAAGCCACATCATGTCTCTGAACAATCATAGAACATAATTGTTAGAACCTTAATCATATTTTGAGATTTTATGATACGTACAAAAAGAAAAAAAATAAATAAAGTTGATAAATTTTGAAGTTTAAAAAAAAAAGTTTGTTTATATGAAAAAAAAATATTGGATAACTATCTCAGATTTTACGGATACGGCTTTATTTTTAAATACAAAAATATACTTAAGTGTTACACCTGTACCAGAGAATTGTATATTCCATAATTTTCTTACAAAAAAAACTAGAGTTTACTGTCAAAACCCTTATTAGCTCAGATTTTACGGAAATAGTTTATTTTTATAGGTTTCAGACAACACACGCCTATGAGAGACTAATACCCATTCCCCCAAAACACTTTTCAGCCATTTCATGTTAGAAATGCAGGGGGCTGGGCACGGTTGAAGTTGTTTTCACGTAAAATTACCCTTCCCCTCTTCCATGGAAAATTCCCCCTCAAGACAAACCCATTCCTGTCGACTGTTGGAGGGTGTTTCTTCATTTTTCGATAATCAGGCAATTTTCTCAAACTCATAGCTTTTGACTGGCAACACTAAAATTAATGAATCCTAAATCTTTGGAAACAGTCTCTATTTCTGCCCGTTTAAGTTTTGATGTTGCTCCTTACTTTCAGCTGAAGAAAATTTTTTATAATTTAATTTCTGATCGCGGGGGGCTGGGCACGGTTGAAGTTGTTTTCACGTAAAAATACCCTCCATCTCTTCCATCGAAATTTCCCCCTCAAGACAATCCCATTTCTGTCGACTTTTGGGGGGTGTTTCTCCATTTCTCGATAATCAGGCAATTTTCTCAAGCTCATAGCTTTTGACTGGCAACATTAAAGTTAATGAATCCTAAATCTTTGGAAACTACCTCTATTTCTGCCCGTTTAAGTTTTGATGTTGCTCCTTACTTTCAGTTGAAGAAACTTTTTTATAATTTAATTTCTGATCGCAGGGGGCTGGGCACGGTTGAAGTTGTTTCCGGTCCATTCTCAAACCCCGTAAAACTCTTTTAAAAGATACAAGAACTACTTATTTAACACAAAAATTTCGTTTTTAATTGACACCAATTAAAGAAAAACCACAAGGAATCAGGCAACAGAGTCTCTCAAACCCCGCAAAGCTCTTTTAAAAGATACAAAAACTACTTATTTAACACAAAAATTTCGTTTTTAATGGGCACCAATTAAATAAAAACCACAAGGAATCATGCAACCGAGTCTCTCATACCCCGTAAATCTCTTTTAAAAGATACAAGAACCACTTATTTAAAACAAAAATTTCATTTTTAATGAGCACCACTTAAATAAAAACAACACGTAATCAGCCACCCGAGTATCTCAAACCCCTTAAACATCTTTTAAAAGATAAAAAAAATACTTATTTAACACAAAAATTTCGTTTTTAATGGGCACCAAGAAAAGAAAAACCACACGGAATCAGGCAACCGAGTCTCTCAAACCTCGTAAAGCTCTTTTATGAGATACAAGAACTACTTATTTAAAACAAAAATTTCGTTTTTAATTGACACCAAGTAAAGAAAAACCACACGGAATCAGGCAACCGAGTCTCTCAAACCCCGTAAAGATCTTTTAAAAGATACAAAAACCACTTATTTAACACAAAAATTATGTTTTTAATGGAAAGCAAGTAAAGAAAAACAAAACGGAATCAGGCAACCGAGTCTCTCAAACCCCGTAAAGCTCTTTTAAAAGATACAAGAACTACTTATTTAACACAAAAATTTCGTTTTTAATTGACACCAATTAAAGAAAAACCACAAGGAATCAGGCAACCGAGTCTCTCAAACCCCGTAAAGCTCTTTTAAAAGATACAAAAACTACTTATTTAACACAAAAATTCGTTTTTAATTGGCACCAAGTAAAGAAAAAACACACGGAATCAGGCAACCGAGTCTCTCAAACCCCGTAAAGCTCTTTTAAAAGATACAAGAACTACTGATTTAACAAAAAAATTTCGTTTTTAATGGGCACCAAGTAAAGAAAAACCACACGGAATCAGGTAACCGAGTCTCTCAAACCCCTTAAAGCTCTTTTAAAAGATACAATAACTAATTATTCAACACAAAAATTTCGTTTTTAATGGGCACCAAGAAAAGAAAAACCACACGGAATCCGGCAACCGAGTCTCTCAAACCTCGTAAAGCTCTTTTATGAGATACAAGAACTACTTATTGAACACAAAAATTTCGTTTTTAATGGGCACCAAGTAAAGAAAAACCACACGGAATCAGGCAACCGAGTCTCTCAAACCCATTAATGCTATTTTAAAAGATACAAAAACTACTAATTTAACACAAAAATTTATTTTTTAATGGGCACAAAGAAAAGAAAAACCACACGGAATCAGGCAACCGAGTCTCTCAAACCTCGTAAAGCTCTTTTATGAGATACAAGAAATACTTATTTAACACAAAAATTTCGTTTTTATTGTGCAATAATTAATGAAAAACCACACGGAATCATGCAACAGAGTATCTCAAACCCCTTAAAGCTCTTTTAAAAGATACAAGAACTGCTTATTTAACACAAAAATTTCATTTTTAATGGGCACTAAGTAAAGAAAAACCACAAGAAATCAGGCAACCGAGTCTCTCAAACCCCGTATAGCTCTTTTAAAAGATACAAGAACTACTTATTTAACACAAAAATTTCGTTTTTAATTGACACTAAGTAAAGAAAAACCACAAGGAATCAGGCAACAGAGTCTCTCAAACCCCGTAAAGCTCTTTTAAAAGATACAAAAACAACTTATTTAACACAAAAATTTCGTTTTTACTGGGCACCAAGTAAAGAAAAACCACACGGAATCAGGCAACCGAGTCTCTCAAAACCCTTAAAGCTCTTTTAAAAGATACAAAAACTACTTATTTAACACAAAAATTTCGTTTTCAATGGGCACCAAGAAAAGAAAAACCACACGGAATCAGGCAACCGAGTCTCTCAAACCTCGTAAAGCTCTTTTATGAGATACAAGAACTACTTATTTAACACAAAAATTTCTTTTTCAATGGTCACCTAGTAAAGAAAAACCACACTGAATCAGGCAACTGATTCTCTCAAACCCCGTAAAGCTCTTTTAAAATATACAATAAATACTTATTTAACACAAAAATTTAGTTTTTAATGGGCACCAAGTAAAGAAAAACCACCCGGAATCCGGCAACCGAGTCTCTTAAACCTCGTAAAGCTCTTTTATGAGATACAATAACTACTTATTGAACACAAAAATTTAGTTTTTATTGGGCACCAAGTAAAGAAAAACCACACGGAATCAGGCAACCGAGTCTCTCAAACCCCTTAAAGCTCTTTTAAAAGATACAAGAACTAATTATTTAACACAAAAATTTCGTTTTTAATGAGCACCAAGTAAAGAAAAACCACACGGAATCAGAAGAAACTGAATATATTAACACATACCCAAGGCGCTCTGGTTTATATTTAATAAACTATTATTATTATTATGGCCTAAGAATATTTATCTTCGCGAATGACAAATAACGATTTCCCTTAAATTAGAATGTTAGATATCACATGCAAACAAGAAACTGCCGGTGTTTTAGACGTAAATTTCTCACACCCAGAAGGGACTCGCATCTCATTACCCCAAATATAGATGCTAATTCGGTTTCATCTCGTGGCATATTTTTACAAGTCAATTGCTAAAAGAGCTTTATTTACCTCAAACATAGAAAGGAATCAATTTAATAAATTATTATAATATTTTCGTTTTTTTTATTGAATTTCTGGTTGTTTTTTTGTATTCACACTGGAAATCCGCCCTATGTGGAAGATCTTTCCTAAAAAAAAGAAATAAAAAAAAACTGGAAACTTTTTAGTATAACGTTAAACTGTATTCTAAATTGACAACACTGCCCCAAACACCAGTTGTGTATTATACAGTACACCTCTAAGAAGTAAAGCTAGGTCAACTCATAAGACCATTTTATCATCGTTAACCGTTTCCAAAGATTGATATTGTTTCAAATTTATAATAAATAAGGTATGAATTAACAGGCCCTTCAGGGTTACCTTAAATGCTAATCACTTTAATCCCTTTTTTTCTCCATCTTCAATTCGCAAATTTTATCTGGACAAAAAAAAAATTTTTTGACACGGATAATGAACTTACCCTAAAAGGTATGTAGGCCATATATATACTATGAAGTAGAAATCTGGCTTACATGAATTAGGAGTCAGAAACCTGTCCTTCATCACATATTATGCACAGCATGGTCCTATGGCCGTACGTAAATAGTATGGGAATTCCTAGGGGCGTACGAAAATAGTATGGGAATTCCTAGGGGCGTACGTAAAGTATAACTTAGATCTCTACTGTTGTCAAAGAGCATATATAGAATTTTTGAGGATTAGTATTAAGTTTTATTTTTCAAGTCAACTTGAGGAGATACAAAGTAAATGCAACAATACTATCTGTTTCAAAATTAAATATCGTTGAAAAAGTTTCTCCAAATAAAAATAACAAGCCGAACTATGGTTTTTTATCGAAAAAGACCGAAAAGATAATAAATATTATTTTTGTCATAAAAACGGAAACTAATTTAAATTTTCTTTTCCATAAATTAAGTTTTCAAAGAAGAGTAAAGAGCTCTATTAAACCAAAAATGGGCAGAAATGAAGTCAAACAATCTTCCAAGCGTAAAACTACCACAAATCACCATCAATAAATAAATGGAACCTACAACAAAAAAAAATTACAATAAATAACTAAGTCAAACTCAAAACGAGCAAAAATTAGCATGAGTAGGGCTGACAACCCCCATGCCTTTTCAACACCAGAACATAATTTGTACTTTATTGAAAAAATGAAATGGCAGTGAAATGTCTGATTAATATACATATACTGATATTTATTCCTTAAAGTCGTAATAATTTCTTTTTTATTAAAGTAAAAAAGTGAACACATTTAAAATATATTCGGTTTTCTCCTTTTTAATGGGTCTTTAGAGGTTGGCAAACTTTTTTTTTGAATAATCTGACATATTCTGTCTCACGGCAGGAAAACACAGCTGAAACTTAAAAAAAAAATTCTTATTTAGGAGGAGGTCAAGAATTTTGTTCCAGGGGGACGAAGGAAATTTTTCACGCCCACTCTTCACAAAAAAGTATAGAGTTTTTATTTTTCTCTTTATGCTCTCACCAAATAGACTTGCTGGCTTGTTATCCTGTGATAAAACAAAAGAAGAACAAAAGGGAATCAATTTTTCTTTTTTACCCTCTCCTGTAAGATGCATGTCGCATAATCCTTTTTTAATTACTGCAAACAACCTGAGAAACTAATAAAAACAAGCTAAAACCAAATTGGACTTATTGGTCCAGCATATGAACCTCTTTTTTCTAGCGTGAGTTTTCTGTTTCTATTGTCCAATCATCACTTGAGCAAAACGAGCGGAATACCTTTACAAATCATTCAAGGTAATGAGCCTTAAGTGAAGAGTAGCCCTTGTCAATCGAAGCTGTAACTCTAGAAACAACTGGCCGGCTTGATAAAAGTAAATACAAACAAGATGAACCCCCTTTATTTATATTTATATTCCCATTATACTTATATTCCCGTCTATTTATATTCCCATTATAGATTATTCCTTAACTTTGGCATTTGTCCATTAGAAGTTATAAACAAAAGAAATTTTACAATATTAAAAAAAAACGGAAAAATCCCAAGAGTACTCTGATAAAACTTACTCCGTCAAATTTCTTATATCTTAGTATCCTGGATCGAAGATCTTAGGCACATATTTAAACGAATTCATGGTTTTAGATTTTCTTCTCGCAAATTCTTTATTCTCCTACCCAGCTTAAAACCTTTTCAATAATATTTCTATCTACTTTTATAATCTCCCTGCCTAAAACAATATTCTGATGCTTTACAAATTAGTCTCCTAAGAACTATCTATTCATACGTCATTTCAAAAGATTTTGAACTCTCCATTTTCGTATCTAGCTGTTTTTGGAATGCTCATCTCAAAATCTCATCCTGAAGTCTAAAAAATGTAATAAGTAGGGTCAACTTGTTAAATAGTCAAATAAAGTTAAAATAATTTAAGAATGCTAGTTTTGAAATCTGAAGAAACTGAAAATTTACATCAGATAAAAAAAAAATACAGGAAGACTTGCAGGATAAGGGCGCCTTTAGCATTTGCCAAAGGTCACTTTTACCCAGTGCTTTGGGACAGGCCAGATTGCTTCGATTGTAAGTGTTGTTTATTTATAGGTTTGTCTGTGCATAAATTATCATTCGAGTTATATTCATGTTGCGCTCCTCAAGTAAATGAATTTATATATATCCTAGGGATAACCTAGATTTTCCTCGCTAAAGACTAGCAGAATCTGTGCCTATTTGTACCTATCCTAGTTTAACCCTATTTAGCTTCTGAGAAAGATATTTCGCAGCTAAGTTTGGGACAACGAAATTGCCCTTAAAAGACCTTGGGCACAAAAAAAAATTATAACACAATATTACAACTACCTAGTAATTACTCCCTCTTGCTAAGTTTCAGCTTTAATTATACTATGGATGCTACTAGATGGCTATCTTTACTAATAACTTCAATAACAGAACACTTGTTTACCTTAATCCTCTCTTTTGATCCTGTCAGTCTTTGATTTGCAATAGCAAAATCAATCAGGTTAACCAGCAAAATCACAGGCTAGCCGTCTTACCACCATAACAATGTCAAGTGAACTTATGAGTCCGTTCATAGATACCAGCAGGGGGGGGGGGGTCCATACCCCCTCCTCTTTGGGAAACAAAAATACAATAAAAATGCATAAAATACGAAAATGATAAACACCCTCCCATTTCAATCTTTGTAAAACAAAGCTCCAGGTAGGATTTGTTACCCCCCCTCCCCTCCGAGGAGAAGTTTTGATAACAGTAAAGGCTCTTTTACGATCAAGAACCATGTATATTGGTTTTGACCAGATTATGGAACCTAAAAAACTATCGCGGTCTATCACAATTATTATTTCCCTTCCCTACACAAAGTCTAGTGCCCTTGTAAAGTTTCAATTTCCAATCGAATGATTCCTTTTCGAAGTTTCTACGACAACGCTTTCTATAAAAAAAACAAACTTATATGCCCACCAGGGCATAACTTACAACCCTTGCCGTGAGGGATGTGGGGGGAGTGTCATCCTCAAAAACATAATTTCCGGACTTTTTAGCTACGTCGAACAAAATAGTTATTTCAACATTTCGATTGGACGTGTTTGGGGAAACGGTGGGTGGGAGAGGGATGTTAGTTATCCTCCACTAAATTTCGACTATAAAAAGGGCACAAGCCCTTCTAATTTCCAATCGAATGAGCACTTTTTGAAGTTTCTACAGCATCACTATCTATAAAAACCTAATATGCCTCCAAGGCATAACTTAAAACCCTTGCCCCGAGGACTCTGAGGAGCTTATCATCCTTAAAGACATAATTTCTAAAATTTTTAACTACGTTGAACAAAATGGCTATCTAAACATTTTGATTGGACGTGTTTGGAGAAAAGATGGGGGTGAGTGAGGGATTAATTGGCCTAAGATCATTTTCAACCATCTAAAAGGGCACTAGCCCTTTGAATTTGCAATCAAATGAGCCCTTTTTGTAGTTTTTACGACAAAGTCCTTGGGCATAACTTACAACCCTTGCCCTTAGGGCTCTGGGGGGGGGTTGGCAGCCACAAAGACAGCATTTTCAGAGCGTTTAACTAAATGGAGTAAAATGTCTGTATCAAAATGTAGATTGTGTGTGTTTGGGGAAATGGTGGGCGTGTAAGGGGGGTTAGGTGCCCTTCCATCCCTTTCTACAATTAAAAAGGGCACTAGCTCTTTGAATTTCCAATCGAATGAGCCTTTTTTGAAGTTTTTACAACAACTCTTTCTATAAAAACCTTATTTGCCCCCAGGACATAACTTACAACCCTTGCCCTGAGGGCTGTGGGGGAGTGTCCTCCTCAAAAACACATTTTCGGTCTGAAAATCAACTACGCTGAACAAAATTGCTATCTCAAAATTTTGATTGGCTGTGTTTGGGAAAATGGCGGGCGTGGAAGGGGTGTTCCTTCCAATCACTTTCGACTATTAAAAAGGGCATAAGCCACTCCAATTTCCAATCGAATGAGCACTGTTCTAAGTTTCTACGACAACTCCTTCGATACGAAGTGCCCTGGTCTAAAGAAATAAATAATACATTGTGCCATCATCGTTCTTTACTTAGGCAGCGCGATTGCGCTGCCTATGAAATTTAACTATAACATCTATACAAGTGACGAGCTGCATCTAGCTAACCAATAGGTTGTGGGCCAAATTGTGGACTTAAGAAAACATCTTCTATCTAAGAAGCCAGGGGTTTCTGAGGTCAACTAATGAAAACAACTGTATACTTAAAACTGTAGAACTGTATAATAAAGAGCCGTAAGCCTTCAATGCATCACCTATTTATTTTCCTTTTTTCCCAGAGTCACTTGATAAAGGAGAAATGCGCGAGGGGCCTCATTTGATTGTAAATTGCAAGCTCTAGTGTCTTTTTAAGAGTCAAAAGAGATTAGAAGGCAACCGGTCTTCCTTTTTAGCCTTGCTTTTTTGGCCCTGCCCCCTTTTCCCTCAAAGGTATTCGATTAAAAATTTTGAAATGTCTATTTTGTTTAAAATAGTCGAAAGATCTAATGAAAATGCCTCCAAGGACGTCATCACCCCTACAGGTCCTTGGGCAAGGGCTGTAAATGTGTAAATTTGCAATTGTTTAAACACATGGTTTACAATGGAAAAAAAGGACTTGTAAAATATCTCAGGAACGACTAAAAGTATTAAGTTGAAACTTCGAGGGAAAGGTTGAGCTAAATTAAAAGACACTATGCACATCCAGGTTGTCAATAAGGCCTATCTCTCAGAAAAAATATCAGGAAGGGCTAAGGGTACTAAATTGAAACTTTGAAAGAGTGCTGAGAGCGATAATAAACTAAATTAAACGACAGGATGTAGGCCCAGGTTTTCAAAAGGACGTATCTACTAAACCCCTGGAATGGTTCAGGGTATTAAGTTGAAACTCTCAGGGAGTATTGACAGGGATGCTGAACAAAATTAAACACACTTTGTGAGGGCAGATTGTCAAGATGGCGTATTTGCAATATCCAGGAACGGCTAAGAATATTATGCTGAAACTTTCAGGGAATAGTGAAAAGTATGTTGAATCTAAATAAAAGGCACTATGTGCATCCAGATCGTCAAAAGAGCATTTCTGCGAAATATTGGAAAGAGCTAAGAGTGTTAAGATGAAACTTCTAGGAAATGTTGAGGATATGTTCAACTAATATCGAAAGACATTATCTGCATCCAGGTTGTCGGAAAGGATGCATCTTCAAAATTTTCAGAACAGCGACAGGTATAAAGCTGAAACTTTGAGTAAATGTTGAGGAGGATGTTGAACTACATCTAAAGACACTATATAGATCCAGGTTAACAAAAGGATGCATCTGCAATATTTCAGGAACAGCTAAGGATATTAAGTTGAATCTTTCGGGGAATTTTTAGGGAAAGTTTGAACTGAATCAAAAGGCATGTGCATCCAAGTTTTCAAAAGGATGTATCTGCAATACCTAAGGCTCAGCTAAGGGTATTAAGCCGATACTTAAAGAGAGTTTGAAGGGTGGTGTTGAAGAGAATCAAAAGATATTATGTCCATCCGGGTTGCCATAAGGATTTGTATGCAATATCTCAGGAAAAGATAAGGATATGAGGGCACTTCTGCAAAATATTGGAAACAGCTTAGACTATTAAGTTGAAACTTTCAGGGAATCTTGAGGGTTGGTTGAACTAATATCGAAAGACATTATTTTCATCCCCGTTGTCGAAAAGAGTGCATCCACAAAATTTTTGGAAAATCTTCAGGTATTAAGTAGAAACTTTCAGTAAATATTGAGGAGGATGTTGAACTAAATCAAAAGGCACTATATTGATCCAGGTTATCAATAGGGCCTATCTACAATATCTTAGGAAGAGCTAGGATATTAAATTGAATCTTTCAGGGAGTATTGAGGGAAATTTAAACTAAACCAAAAGGTATGTGCATCTAGGTTTTCAAAAGGATATATCTGCAATACCTTAGACTTAGCTAAGTGTATTAAACTGATGCTTACAGAGAGTTTGGAGGGTGATTTTGAAGTGAGTTGAAAGGCATTATGTCCATCTAGGTTGTCATAAGGACTTATGTGCAATTTCTCAGGAGAAGATAAGGATATTACGTTGAGAAATTTTCAAGGAATGTTAAGGGAAATATGAACTAAATCCAAAGATTCTATGTGAATCTAGGCTGTCAAAAATGGTGCATCTGCAAGATCTCAGAATTGGCAAAAGGAGTTAAGCTGAAACTTTATAAAAAAAAAGGTTCAAAGTAAGCCGAAACTCTCAGGAAGTGTTAAGGAAGATGTTAAACTAAATCAAAACACATTTACGTTGTCAAAAGGGTGTATCTTTAATATCTCAGGAACGGAATTTTTAACTAAATCAAAAGGTACATGCATCCAGTTTGTCAAAAGGATGCATACAAACACCTCAGGCTCAGTTAAAGGTATTAAGCTGAAATTTAGCAGTTTCAAGGGAAATGTTGAAGTGAATAAAAAAAATGATATGTCCATTCAGGTTGTCATAAGGGTTTATACACAATATTTCAAGGACAGATAAGGATATTACGTTGAAATTTTCAAGGAATGTTAATCTCAGAAACAGCGAAGGATTTCCATGAAAGTTGTGAAAGTTAAACCACAGTGTTCAAAATACATATAGTTGTAAATGAAAAATAAATAACTCAATACCCTTTAGAAGGTTTAGGGTCAGTGGGGGGTCGGACGTAATCTTATTCTTGTTTTTTTAAATTTCTGTTCGTTTTGAATGTTATTTGATTATTCATTTTAGTTTCTAGTTGTTTTATGTTTTGTTTACTTATCTATATCAGTAAATGTTATCTTTATATTCAATTTGATTATTTATCCTAATTTCTGTTCCTTTTGAGTTTCATTTATTCTTTGATATTAAGTTCTGGTCGTTTAAATTTTGAACTATTATAGGACCTCTCTTTTGCTTGATATGGGCTTTAATGTGCCTCTTTACTTTTATTTGAAAGCTACTCTTACGCAAATTTGTTTTAATTAGTCAAACAGTTCGTGGTAACGAACTGTAAGTAAAGAGCGACTCGGCTCAATAGTAACCGAAACTCTAAAAGCCGGAATTTTGATACCCATAGATGCATCAATAGAATCAAATTTTTATGCTGATTTCAAATATATAAGTTTCATTAAGTTTAGTTTTACCCATCAAAAGTCATATGCCTGAGAAAATTTGCCTTATTTTCGAAAAAAGGGGGAAACACTCCCGAAAATTCATAGAACATTAATGAAAATCACACCATTGGATTCAGCGTATCAGACAACCCCATTGCGGAAGTTTCAAGCTCTTATCTGCAAAAATGTGGAATTTTGTATTTTTTGTCAGAAGAAAGATCACGTATGCCTGTTTATTTGTTTTCTTTTCCCAGGGCTGATCGTATCGATCCAGTAGTCCTAGAATATCGTAAAAGGGCTCATTTGAACGGAAATTAAAAGTTCTAGTGTCCTTTTTAAGTGACCAAAAAAATTGGAGGGCAACTGGGCCCCCTTCCACGCTCATTTTTTTACCTAAATCATCCAATCAAAATTTTGATATAGCCATTTTGTTCAGCATAGTCAAAAATCTAACAAATATGTCTTTGAGGATGACTTAATCCCCCACTATTCCCGAGGGAAGGCTGGAAGTTATTAACTTTGCCCATTTTTAACATATAGTATTGGTTAATGGGAAGTATAAAGAGGTTTCAGGAGGGATTTTTTTCTGATGGGGGGTGTCGGAGGAGGGGGTTACGGGGGAGGATCCTACCATGGAGGATGTTTCCTTGGGGGAAGGGATAATTCTATGAAGGGGGCACCGGATTTCCCAGCATTATTTAAAAAACGATAAGAAATTAAATATAAAAACTAGTTTTTTCAACTGAAAGTAAGGAGCAACATTAAAACTTAAGACAAACAGAAATTATTACGTATATGAAGGGGTTCGCCCCCTCCCTGATCAATACCTCACCCTCTTTGCTTAAGTTTTTTTTAGTACTTTCAAAAGAGCTATCTATTCTAATTAACCGGCCCTTGTGATTCAGGGGTTTGTGGTTCGAACAAAATTCGAACTTTAGCGTTAAGAGCAAGGTATCGACTAGGGGGCAAACTCCCTAATATACGTTATACAACATACGAATATAGAAGTTCGTTACGTAAGTTAATTCGTAAGTTACGTCAGAACAAAATTTTGAGAAAGCCATTTATTCAAAAAAGTAAAATTAATATGCAAATTTCGTTTTAATTATTCATGTACGGTGAGCCAAAATCAAAGCTGAATCAATTCAAAAACACTCAGAAATTAAATATAAAAACAAGTTTTTTTACTAAAAGTAAGGAGTGACATTAAAACTTACAACGAACAGAAATTATTCCATATATGAAAGGGGTTGTCCCTTCCTCAATACCTCGCTCTTCACGCTAAATTTTGAATCTGTCGCACAACTTTATTTTTTAAAACAATAAAAAACTTTAGTGTAAAGAGCGAGGTATTGAGGAAGGGACAGCCCCTTTCATATACGGAATAATTTCTGTTCGTTTTAAGTTTTAATCTCGCTCCTTACTTTCAGGTGAAAAAAACTTGTTTTTTTATTGAATATAAGATAAGAATGAAACGCACATCACAATTTTTCATTTGCTCTCTGCGGATATTGTTGCATGTTCAATAGCTGCGTTTTTGTTCACCGTTCAGTGAAGCAGTTGAACTGACAACGTTGGACGTTCAAGTACTTAATTTTCGTTTTTATTGCATGGTGAACGTTTATGAGGCCGGTTGGCGTTCTTCAGTAAAAACAAGAATTGAGCATGGGTGGCTAAAGTAGCCCTATTTTCCTTTTTGAGTAGAATCTTAAGTCATTTTATACAACAGGTTAAATTTAAAATTAGCCTATAGGCTAGTAAACCAGTTATCCTTAACTTCCCCTACAAGTCAAGGCCCAATCCTTTTTTTTTACTTTTGTACCTAATACTTCCCATGCTGAAAAGTATCTTTAAACCCTTACCTTTTACTTGAAAGTAGCCATTTTCATAGTTTAAGACTTCCAGCTCATACTTGTCCATTTTATTGTCTAAATTTTATCCAGGTTTGATTCTGAGTGGAACTTCCAACGTCCTTCTAATCAAAGTTTGACGATTTATTACTTTTCGCCGTAGACGTTTGACATCACCGGTCGCCGTTGAGATTTTTACTCGAGCCAAAACGGAAGTAAGCACAACGGTGAACGTGCCGGGTATCAAAAGCAGATTTTAAACAAAACGGTGATTAAACGGCGATCAAAACGGCGATCAAAAACGCAGCTAATGTCTTGTTATAAATAAAAACCATCAGACATGTAATCTAGATTCTAGAGATTAGAATCTCTATCGACCAAGAAAAAAGCATTTGGGTATGTAGTTTGTAGTTGTGGGCTATGTTTGGGTCATTAGCCTTGGGTATTTTTTGATGTGGTGACTGACTCCGAAGTAGATTGAGAACGGGGCTTCTTCTAATGCCTAAGCGATGTAATGGTATCGGTATCGATGAACGAGTTTGGGTAACCAACGAGAGGAAATTGGTGCTAGTGTTTCCAAAACATCGCTAATGCAAGGGCGTATCCAGGATTTTCGTTGGATGGGGGTGGTATTGTGTGTGTGAGGGGGAGGGATACAGAAAAATCTTTTTACGAGTCATACAAAATTTTCGGGGGGCGGGGGGGTCAAACGCGGTAACCTCCTGGACAGGGGTGAAGCTAGAGTTTTGAGTTTGGAGGGGTTTTATAAAGAATGTGCCGACAAAATTGTTCAGTGTGCCGATAGATGCGGTAAGCTAAATTAAGGCGCCAAGTCACCCCTCTCCCTTCTTTAGTTACGCTTCTGTCCCTGGATACGGCCTATCGCCAGTGTTATCTAATTTTTTTTCTTTTCTAAGCGTTTTTAGCGTAATAACACGGCAAAATTGGTTTAACCAGTGCAATTGCCAAAATTAGAGAAGTAATAAAATGTCTTATCTCGTTTTCTGAAAAAAATGCAATTACAATGCTTGAGAAAGTGCAAAAAAAACAAAATACCAAACACTAGATGGTGCTTGTGATTTTTATCCGACACTAACCCCAGTTCTGATTCTTATAAGTTACCCATAGTCTTCGGGTTACAGTTACGGTGAGAATATGCCGCAATAGGGAAAATACCGACAGTATAAAAAAGCCACTAAGGGAGGGGGTTTACAAGTAAGCCCACTTACCAACATCTGTAAGTCGTCTTTCATGATCATCATTTCCCACCTTTGTGCACTGGCCATGTCTTATTAAGAAAATATTTCTGGAAACTTGGTATTTGGTGATGGGGTGAGGTATAACAAGTTCGTCCCAATTTTCGTTCCATTTCCAAGTGTCCTTATTGTCTTCTAAGGGCCACTTGAACGGTTTCCATATGCTAGCTATCCATGATAATATGGTTTTGAAAAGCCAAATCATTTTGGTTTACATCTAAAATAAGGGATATATGAAACAGGAGAATTTGCTCACAACCTGAAATCAAGTCCAAGGCTGAGGAGAGATATTCTCAAAACTTTTTAAGTGAAATGTATTTTTCAAAGAAAAATTAATTTTAATTGTTGATGAAAACTGTCCAATGAAATTTTTTTTAAATTCAACATTCTTTTTTCATATTTTTTTCTGATACCCATTGTTTTTGTATGCTACTTTTTTGGAAATTTTTAGCTGAATTTTCTTTGCTCAGGATCAAAAGTAGATCAAGATTATAATGCAAGAAATTTAGTTAATGAAGACATTCTGATTAATATACAAATTAAGCAGATAAAATTTTATTAGAGTGTCATACCTTAAATCTTGAGCAAAACAAAAATTCAATTGATATAATAAAATAATTCAATGGCTAAAAAGACTACTTTTCAAATACAGTTTTGCTTACAAATTTAATAAAAAAAAACTGATTTTTCACAGTTATGGTAGATTTTTATAGTGTTTTTTGTTTAAAAAAAAAATTCTAGCTTGAATTTCCTATGTTAAGAGTAGAAGGGCCTTATTGAGTCGTGACAGGACCACGTGGTTTATGGTTTTCTCACTGAGAATGAAAAAACAAGAGCTTTCTCACATTTTTGTATGTTTTTATGGTTTTTGTCAGTGAGAATTTGAAAAAACAGGAACTTTCTCACTGAGAAAACCATAAACCAAGTGGTCCTGTCAGCATTTTTAATGCTGACGGGGCACCAAATATGGGCATGGAATCCCCTGGGAAATTGATTGCGAAATCGATTGGGAATTTGGAACACCTGTGCTGTCAGTCATTAATCAAATTGTTTCCAGGCAAAGTTTAATAATGTCTGATAGGTACTGTCAACATTTCTCCAGAAATAGATCCAAGTCATTAATGTCTTTGCCTTGGAAACAACTCTTTTGGTCGAACTCCAAAGATATTAATAACCAAACGCCATGGAAACAGTTCTCCAAGAAACATCTTAGCGATGAATTGTTTTAGCGCGGGAATCAGGTTTCTTATTAATTTGAAATGCCTCAGCGCAGAGATGCCAAACAAAAGGAACACGCTGAAATTACGTTTAGGGATTATTTGGGCGAAACCGTTTTATCCATTTTATGGGATTATTTCGGCGAAACAGTTAGAGACATTTTGAAAGAAGATTTTAGGAAAGGTTTTAGAAGAGAATTTGAGGGTCAAACTCTGTGGTCGTTATAATACACAAGTTCCATTTGAACAGTGTTGTGAGGTCCTCTACCCCAACCCCAAAGGGTTCCGATCCCCCACCCCCACCCCGAAGGAAGCCCTCGGTACTCAAAGGTCCCCCAAGCTCCCAAAGAGCCCCAGCCCCCCAAACGCCCTCCTCAGACCCTCAAAGGCCCTCCTCTGGTCCTCAAAGGGCCCCCGGTACTCAAAGGTCCCCCAAGCTCCCAAAGAGCCCCAGCCCCCCAAACGCCCTCCTCAGACCCTCAAAGGCCCTCCTCTGGTCCTCAAAGGGCCCCCAGACTCCCAAAGGGCCCCCCGGACCCCCAAAGGCCCTCCACCGAACCCCAAAGGTCCACCGGGCTCCCAAAGGACCAATCGGCCCTCAAGTGCCCCCCAGACCCCCAAAGGCCCTCCCCAGACCCCCAAAGGCCCTCCCCGGGCCCCCCAAAGGCCCTCCCCCCGGTCCTCAAAGGTCCCCCGGGCCCGAGAAGCGCCGCGGGCCAGGAATGCGCCGCATGGGGATGCGCCACAGGGGGATGCGCCGCGGGTCGGGGGAAGCGCCGCAGGGAAGCGCCGCAGAAATGCGCCGCAGGGATGCGCTGCTTTTTTGTTAGCGTTCTAGTTTACTTTAATTTTAGTTAAGATATTGATGTTTTACCTTTGAGTTTCAGTTAGAGTTATTGTTTAGTTTTAGTTAAGAGTTTAGAGTTTTTAGCTTAGAGTTTTTATTTAAGTTCTAGTTTAGTTTAGTTTTAGTTAATAGTTTAGAGTTTTAGCTTATAGTCTTAGCTTAGAGTTTTTGTTAGTGTTCTAGTTTAGTTTAATTTTATTTAAGAGTTTGATGTTTTACCTTTGAGTTTCAGTTAGAGTTCTAGTTTAGTTTAGTTAAGAATTTAGAGTTTTTAGCTTAGAGTCTTAGCTTAGAGTTTTTGTTGAAGTTATAGTTTAGTTTAGTTTTAGTTAATAGTTTAGAGTTTTAGCTTAGAGTCGTAGCCTAGAGTTCTAGTTTAGTTTGATTTTATTTTAGAGTTTTAGCTTAGTCTTAGCTTAGAGTTTTTTTTGTTAGAGTTCTAGTTTAGTTTAATTTTAGTTAAGAGTTTGATTTTTTTACCTTTTAGTTTAATTTATAGTTTTTTTTTATTTTTATTCATGAGTTTGGTGTTTTAGCTTAGAGTCTTAGCTTAGAGTTTTAATTTGAGTTCTAGTTTAGTTTAGTTTTAGTTAAGATTTTAGAATTTTAGCTTAGAGTTTTTTTTGTTAGAGTTCTAGTTTAGTTAATTTTAGCTAAGAGTTTGATTTTTTTACCTATGAGTTTCAGTTAGAGTTATAGTTTAGTTTTAGTTAAGAGTTTAGAGTTTTTAGCTTAGAGTTTTTATTGAAGTTCTAGTTTAGTTTAGTTTTAGTTAATAGTTTAGAGTTTTAGCTTAGAGTCTTATCTTAGAGTTTTTGTTAGGGTTCTAGTTTAGTTTAATTTTAGTTAATAGTTTTATGTTTTACCTTTGAGTTTCAGTTAGAGTTCTAGTTTAGTTTAGTTTTAGTTAAGAATTTAGAGTTTTTAGCTTAGAGTCTTAGCTTAGAGTGTTTGTTTGTGTGTGTGTGTAAGTTTTTGTGTGTGTGCGAGTTTTTTTTTGTGTGCACATATAAATTCTATTTTCAAAAAATAATATAAAATTTTATTTTGTGTATGTGTGTGTAATAAGTTTTTGTGTGTGTGTAAGTTTTTGTTTGTGTTTAAGTTTGTGTGTGTGTAAGTTTTTGTGTGTGTGTAAGTTTTTTGTGCATGTGTTATATTTTGTGTGTGTTTAAGTTTTTTGTGTGTATTTAAGTTTTTTGTGTTTGTAAGGTTTTTGTGTGTATTTAAGTTTTTTTGTTTATGTAAGTTTTTGTGTGTGTGTGTAAGTTTTTGTGTGTGTGTGTAAGTTTTTGTGTGTGTGTAAGTTTTTTTTTGTGTGTCTGTTATTTTGTGTTTGTCTGTTTTTTTGTTTGTGTTTGTATGTGTTTGTGTGTGTGTGTAATTTTTTGTGTGTGTGTAAGTTTGTGAGTGTCTGTTATTTTGTGTGTGTGTGTAAGTTTTTGTGTTTGTGTGTAAGTTTTTATGTGTGTAAGTGTTTGTGTAATAAGTTTTTGTGTGTGTGTAAATTTTTGTGTGTGTGTAAGTTTTTGTGTGTGTAAGTTTTTGTGTGTGTGTAATTTTTTTTGTGAGTGTGTAAGTTTTTGTGTGTGTATGTAAGTTTTTTGTGTGTGTAAGGTTTTGTGTGTATGTAAGTTTTTGTGTGTATGTAGTGTGTGTTTAAGTTTTTGTGTGTGTAAGTCTTTGTGTGTGTGTAAGTCTTTTGTGCATGTGTAAGTCTTTGTGTGTGTGTAAGTTTTTGTGTGTATGTAAGTTTTTGTGTGTGTAAGGTTTTGTGTGTATGTAAGTCTTTGTGTGTATGTAAGTCTTTGTGTGTGTGTTAGTTTTTGTGTGTGTGTTAGTTTTTGTGTGTGTTTAGTTTTTTTTGTGTGTGTGTTAGTTTTTGTGTGTCTGTAAGTCTTTTGTGTGTGTGTGTAAGTTTTTGTGTGTGTGTGTAAGTCTTTGTGTGTGTGTAGTTTTTGTGTGCGTGTAAGTTTTTATGTGTGTGTAAGTTTTCGTGCGTGTGTAAGTTTCTATGTGTGTGTAAGTTTTTGTGTGTGCGTAAGTTTTTTTGTGTGTGTGTAAGTTTTTGTGTGTGTGTGTAAGTTTTTGTGTGTGTGTGTGTAAGTTTCTGTGTGTGTGTAAGTTTCTGTGTGTGTTTGTAAGTTTATGTGTGTGTGTGTGTGTGTGTGTAAGTCTTGTGTGTGTGTAAGTTTGTGTGTGTGTAAGTTTTTGTGTGTGTGTAAGTCTTTGTGTGTGTGTAAGTTCTTTGTGTGTGTGTAAGTTTTGTGTGTGTGTGTAGTGTTTTGTGTGTGTGTAAGTTTTTGTGTGTGTGTAAGTTTTGTGTGTGTGTAAGTTTTTGTGTGTGTGTAAGTTTTTGTGTGTGTGTGTGTGTGTGTGTTTGTGTGTGTGTAAGTTTTGTGTGTGTGTAAGTTTTTGTGTGTGTGTAGTTTTTGTGTGTGTGTAAGTTTTTGTGTGTGTGTGTTTTTGTGTGTGTGTAAGTTTTTGTGTGTGTGTAAGTCTTTGTGTGTGTGTAAGTTTCTGTGTGTGTGTGTAAGTTTATGTGTGTGTGTAAGTTTTGTGTGTGTGTAAGTTTTTGTGTGTGTGTGTGTAAGTTTTGTGTGTGTGTGTAAGTTTATGTGTGTGTGTAAGTTTTTGTGTGTGTGTAAGCTTTTGTGTGTGTGTAAGTTTGTGTGTGTATGTGTGTGTTAGTTTTTGTGTGTGTGTTTAAGTTTTTGTGTGTTTGTAAGTTTTTGTGTGTTTGTAAGTTTTTTGTGTGTGTAAGTTTTTGTTTGTGTTTAAGTTTTTGTGTGTGTGTAAGTTTTTTTGTGTTTGTAATTTTTTGTGTGTTGGTGTATGTTTATGTTTTTGTTTAAGTTTTTGTGTGTGTTTATGTTTGTGTGTGCGTGTATGTTTTTTTGTGTGTGTACGTTTTTTTGTGTGTGTATATTTTTGTGTGTGTGTGTGTGTGTGTAAGCTTTTGTGTGTGTATGAGTTACTGTGTGTGTACCCATATCAATTCTATTTACCTAAAATAATATATAAATTTTCACTTCAATTCAGATTTTTCTCAAACAGATGAAAGAATTTAAAATACTGTTGTAAATTTTTCATAGAAGATAGAAAAGTTCAAGTTCTCTTCTGAATTTTACCAAAGAACATAATTCAATTCTAATTTCTCCAGAGAAAATAAAAAGCTTCCACTTCAGTTTTAAGTTCACCAACACATGAAAAATTTAAAGTTCACTTCTAAATTTTTCCGTAGAAGATAGGAAAAGTTATACTATGATTCTGATTATTTTCCAGGAAGATAAAAAGTTTCACTTTAATTATAAATTTTCTTAAATTCAATTCCGACCTTTCTCAACGAGATGAAAAAATTTAAACTTCTGTTCCAAATATTTTCCCGGAAGAAGAACAGTTCAACTTCGAGACTGAATTTTCTCAATGAAAATGAAATTAGATATTGATCAATTCTATTTCTCCATAATAATATAAACATTGTCCAGTTCAGTTCAGATTTTTCACAAAGAGATGAAAAAATTTAAAATACTCTTCAAAATTTTTCATAGAAGATATAAAAGTTCAAGTTCTCTTCTTAATTTTACCAAAGAACACAATTCAATTCTAATTTCTCCAGAGAAACTAAAAAAGCTTCCACAGATTATTTTCCATGAAGATAAAAAGTTTCACTTTAATTCTAAATTTTATTAAATTAAATTCCGACCTTTCTCAAAGAGATGAAAAAATTTAAAGTTCTGTTCCAAATATTTTCCCGGAAGAATAAAAGTTAAACTTCGATTCTGGATTTTCTGAATGAAAATGAAATAAGTTATTGATCAATTCTATTTTCCTAAAATAATATAAAATTTTACACTTCAATTCAGATTTTTCTCAAAGAGATGAAAAAATTTAAAATACTGTTCCAAATGTTTCTTACAAGAAAGAAAAGTTCAAGTTCTCATCTGAATTTTACCAAAGAACATAATTCAATTCTAATTTCTCCAGAGAAAATAAAAAGCTTCCACTTCAGTTTTAAGTTGACCAAGACATAAAAAATTTAAAGTTCAGTTATAAATTTTTCCGTAGAAGATAGGAAAAGTTATACTATGATTGTGATTATTTTCCGTGAAGATGAAAAGTTTCACTTTCATTCTAAATATTCTTAAATTCAGTTCCGACTTTTCACATAGAGATAAAAAAATTTAAAGTTCTGTTCCAAATTTTTCATTGAAGATAGGAAAAGTTATACTTTGATCGTGAATATTCAAGTTCTCTTCTGAATTTTACCAAAAAACATAATTCAATTCTAATTTCCCCAGAGAAAATAAAAAGCTTCCACTTCAGCTTTAAGTTCACCAAGACATAAAAAATTTAAAGTTCAGTTCTAAATTTTTCCGTAGAAGATATGAAAAGTTATACTATGATTGTGATTATTTTCTATGAAGATAAAAAGTTTCACTTTAATTCTAAATTTCCTTAAATTCAATTCCGACTTTTCTCAATGAGATTAAAAAATTTATAGTCCTGTTCCAAATATTTTCCCCGGAAGAAGAAAAGTTAAACTTCGATTCTGAATTTTCTCAATGAAAATGAAATAAGTTATTGATCAATTCTATTTTCCCAAAATAATATAAAAAGTTTCCACTTTAGTTCAGATTTTTCTCAAAGAGATGAAAAATTTTAAAATACTGTTCCAAATTTTTCATAGAAGATAGAAAAGTTCAAGTTCTCTTCTGAATTTTACCAAAGAACACAATTCAATTCTAATTTCTACAGAGAAAATAAAAAGCTTCCACAGATTATTTTCCATGAAGATAAAAAAAATTTTCCATAGAAGATAGGAAAAGTTATACTATGATTGTGATTATTTTCTATGAAGATAAAAAGTTTCACTTGAATTTTAAATTTTCTCAAAGAAGTGAATAAAAGTTCAACTTCGATTCTGAATTTTTTCAATGAAAATGAAATAAGTTATTGATCAATTCTATTTCCCCAAAATAATATAAAAATTTTCCACTTCAGTTCAGATTTTTCTCAAACATATGAAAAATTTTTAAATACAGTTCCAAATTTTTTCATAGAATATAGAAAATTTAAATTTCTCTTCTGAATTTTACCAAAGAACATAAATCAATTCTAATTTCTCCAGAGAAAATAAAAAGCTTCCACGTCAGTTTTAAGTTCACCAAGACATAAAAAATTTAAAATTCAGTTCAAAATTTTTCCATAGAAGATAAGAAAAGTTATACTATGATTTTGATTATTTTCATGAAGATAAAAAGTTTTACTTTAATTCTAAATTTTCTTAAATTCAATTCTGACATTTCTCAAAGAGATGAAAAAATTTAAAGTTCTAGTCCAAATGTTTTTCCGGGAGAAGAAAAGTTCAATTTTGATTCTGACTTTTCTCAATGAAAATTGAATAAGTTATTGATCAATTCCATTTTCCTAAAATAATATAAAATTTTCCACTTCAATTCAGATTTTTCTCAAAGAGGTGAAAAAATTTAAAACATTGTTCCAAATTTTTCATAGAAGATAGGAAAAGTTATACTTTGATTGTGAATATTCTTCATGAAGATATGGAACTCCAGTTTAATTCTGAGTTTTCTCGAAGAAGTGCAAAATGTACAAGTTCTCTTCTGAATTTTCTTAGAGAAGAGAAAAAAGTTAGCTCAATTCTGAAATTTACCATTGAAAATGAAAAGCTTCCATTTCAGTTCCTAATTTCTCAAAGTCAAAAAAAATTTAAAGTTCAACTCTAAATTTTTCCATAGAAGATAGGAATGACTAAACTATGATTGTGATTATTTACCATGAAGATAAAAAGTTTCACTTTATTTCTAATTTTTCTTAAATTCAGTTCATTCATCTAACAACCAAAAACAATAGGTTAGGTTAGGTATAAACAAATATTAATAAATAATTAGAAACATTTCTCCATGTTTAAGTTAGGTTAGGTTAGGTAAACTTATCACGAGCGCTCATGATAAGCTAACCTAAACTAACTTAAACATGGTAAAAAGATTAAATTAGGTTAGGTTAGGCTAGATTAAGTTAGGGTAGGTTAAGTTAGGTTAGGTTAGCCTACGAGAGCGCGCGTACGTTGGCTAACCTAACCTAACCTAACTGAACCTAACCTAACTTAATCTAGCCTAACCTAACCTAATTTATTCTTTTTACCATGTTTAAGTTAGGTTAGGTTAGCTTATCATGAGCGCTCGTGATAAGTTTACCTAACCTAACCTAACTTAAACATGGAGAAATGTTACTAATTATTTATTAATATTTATTTATACCTAACCTAACCTATTGTTTTTGGTGGTTAGATGAATGAACTGAATTTAAGAAAAATTAGAAATAAAGTGAAACTTTTTATCTTCATTGTAAATAATCACAATCATAGTATAGCCATTCCTATCTTCTATGGAAAAATTTATAATTGAACTTTAAATTTTGTATGTCTTTGAGAAATTAGGAACTGAAATGGAAGCTTTTTCATTTTCAATGTTAAATTTCAGAATTGATCTAACTTTTTTTCTCTTCTCTAAGAAAATTCAGACGAGAACTTGTACATTTTGCACTTCTTCGAGAAAACTCAGAATTAAAGTGGAGTTCCATATCTTCATGAAGAATATTCACAATCAAAGTATAACTTTTCCTATCTTATATGAAAAATTTGGAACAATTTTATAAATTTTTTCATGTCTGAGAAACATCTGAATTGGAGTGAAAACTTTTATAATATCTTAGGAACATAGAATTGATCAATAATTTATTTCATTTTCATTGAGAACATTCAGAATCGAAATTGAACTTTTCTTCATCCGAAAAAATATTTGGAACAGAAGTTTAAATTTTTTCATCTCTTTGAGAAATGTCAGAATTGAATTTAAGAGAATTTATAATTACAGTGAAACTTTTTATCTTCATTAAAATAATAAAAATCATAATTTAACTTTTCTTATCTTTTAGGGAAAAATTTATAACTGAACTTTAAATTTCTTATGTCTTGGTGAACTTAAAACTGACGTGGAAGATTTTTATTTTATCTGGAGAAATAATAATTGAATTATGTTATTTGTTAAAATTCAGAAGAGAAATTGAACTTTTCTATCTTCTATGAAAAAATTTGGAACAGTATTTAAAAATTTTTCATCAGTTTGAGAAAAATCTGAACTGAAGTGGGAAATTTTTATATTAATTTGGGGAAATAGAATTGATAAATAACTTATTTCATTTTCATTGCGAAAATTCAGAATCGAAGTTGAACTTTTCTACACTTCATTGAAAGAATTTAAAATTTAAGTTAAACGTTTCATCTTAATAGAAAATAATCACAATCAGCGTATAACATTTTAAATCTACTTTTGAAATTTTTGTTCATATTAAAGAAAAATGATACATGTACGTGTTTCATTGTCTCTGTTTACCTTAGACCTTTCTTGTTGACGGTTTTAAAATTCCTACTAGACCTTGAAATTTTCTATATTAGGTTAAAAATTAGGATCTGTATATAAAATTTTTTAAATCTTTGAGAAAAATCTGAACTGAAGTGGAAACTTTTTATATTATTTTGGGAAAATAGAATTGATCAATAACTTATTTCATTTTCAGTGAGAAAATTCAGAATCGAAGTTGAATTTTTCTTCTTCCGGAAAAATATTTGGAAAAGAACTTTAAATTTTTTCATCTCATTGAGAAAAGTCGGAATTGAATTTAAGAAAATTTATAATTAAAGTGAAACTTTTTATCTTCATAGAAAATAATCTCAATCATAGTATAACTTTTCATATCTTCTACGGAAAAATTTAGAACTGAAATTTAAATTTTTTATGTCTTGGTGAACTTAAAACTGAAGTGGAAGCTTTTTATTTTCTCTGGAGAAATTAGAATTGAATTATTTTCTTTGGTAAAATTCAGAAGAGAACTTGAATATTCACGATCAAAGTATAACTTTTCCTATCTTCAATTCAAAATTTTGAACAGAACTTTAAATTTTTTCATCTCTTTGTGAAAAGTCGGAACTGAATTTAAGAAAATTTAGAATTAAAGTGAAACTTTTGATCTTCACTGAAAATAATCACAATCATAGTATAACTTTTCCTATCTTCTACGGACAAATTTAGAACTGAACTTTAAATTTTTTATGTCTTGGTCAACTTAAAACTGAAGTGGAAGCTTTTTATTTTCTCAGGAGAAATTAGAATTGAATTACGTTCTTTGGTAAAATTCAGAAGAGAACTTGAACTTATCTATCTTGTAAGAAAAATTTGGAACAGTATTTTAAATTTTTTCATCTCTTTGAGAAAAATCTGAACTGAAGTGTAAAATTTTATATTATTTTAAGAAAATAGAATTGATCAATAACTTTTTTCATTTTCATTGAGAAAATTCAGAATCGAAGTTGAACTTTTCTTCTTCCGAGAAAATATTTGGAACAGAACTTTAAATTTTTTCATCTCTTTGAGAAAGGTCGGAATTGAATTTAAGAAACTTTAGAATTAAAGTGAAACTTTTTATCTTCATTGAAAATAATCAGTGTAAGCTTTTTATTTTCTCTGGATAAATTAGAATTGAATTGTTTTCTTTGGTAAAATTCAGAAGAGAACTTGAACTTTTCTATCTTCTATGAAAAATTTGGATCAGTATTTAAAATTTTTTCATCTCTTTGAGAAAAATCTGAACTGAAGTGGAAACTTTTTATATTATTTTGGGAAAATAGATTTGATCAAAACTTAGTTCATTTTCATTGAGAAGTTTCGGAACTGAAGGTGAACTGTTCTTCTTCTGCGAAAATATTTGAAACAGAACTTCAAATTTTTTCATCTCTTTGAGAAAGGTCGGAATTGAATTAAAGAAATTTTAGAATTAAAGTGAAACTTTTTATCTTCATGGAAAATAATCAGAATCATAGTATAACTTTTCCAATCTTCTACGGAAAAATTTAGAAGTGAACTTTAAATTTTTCATGTCTTGGTGAACTTAAAACTGAAGTGGAAGCTTTTTTATTTTCTCTGGAGAAATTAGAATTGAATTATGTTCTTTGGTAAAATTCAGAAGAGAACTTGAACTTTTCTATCTTCTATGAAAAATTTAGAACAGTATTTTAAATTCTTTCATCTGTTTGAGAAAAATCTGAATTGAAGTGGAAATTTTTATATTATTTTTGGAAAATAGAATTGATATGGGTACACACACAAAAACTCACACACACACAAAAGCTTACACACACACACACAAAAACTTACACACACAAAAAAACAAACACACACACAAAAAATAACACACACAAAAAAAAATACACACACACAACAAAATAAACAAACACAAAAAAACACACACACACAAACAATGACACACACACACACAAAAACTTACACACACAAAAAAACATACACACACACAAAAACTTACACACACACAAAAACTTACACACACACAAAAACTTACACACACACAAAAACTTACACACACAAAAAAAATAACACAAACAAAAAAAATTACACAACCACAAAAAAACTTACACAACCAAAAGAAATAAAACAAACAAAAAAAAACTTAAACAAACAAAAAATATTAAACTAACACACAAACAGACACACAAACATAAAAATACTCACACAAAAAATAAATTACACACACACAAAAACAAACTAAAACACAAAAAAAAAATTACAAAAAAACATAAAATTAAACACACACAAAAAAAATTACACACAAACAAAAACTTAAACACACAAGAAAACTTACACACACAAAAAAAATTACACAGACACACAAAAACTAATACACACATAAAAAAACAAAAAAACAAAAACGAACAAACCAAAAAAAAATTACACACACACAAAAAACTTACACACACACAAAAACTAACACACACACAAAAAATAACCCACAGACAAAAGAACTAAGACACACACAAAAACTAACAAACACAAACAAACTTACACACACACAAAAACTTACACACACACAAAAAAACTAACACACACACAAAAAAAATGCACACTCAAAAAATTAAAAACAAAAAAAAAAAACTTACACACACAAAAAAACTAACTCACACAAAAAAAATTACACACACATAAACTAACAAACACACAAATAATAAAACACAAACACACACAGACACACATAAACTTACAAACACACACAGAAACTTACACACGCACAAAAACTTACACACACACAAAAACTTACACACACACACAAAAAATAACACACACACACACATACTTACGCACACACAAAAACTTACACACACAAAAAAACTTACACACACACTAAAACTAACACACACATAAAAACTTACGCTCACACAAAAACTTAAACACACACAAAAACTAAAACACACACACACATACTAACACACAAACACAAACAAAAAAAAAAACAACCAAATATACACACAAAAAAAAAAAAAACTTAAAAACACAAAAAAACTTACACACACAAACAAAGTTATGCACACACAAAAAATAACACACACACAAAAACAAAAATAAACACAAAAAAACATAACAAACAAAAAAAACTAAAATACACACAAAAAAATAACAAACACCCAAAAACTTACACACACAAAAACTTATACACACACAAAAACTTACATACACACAAAAACTTACATACACACAAAAACCTTACACACACAAAAAACTTACATACACACAAAAACCTTACACACACAAAAAACTTACATACACACAAAAACTTAAACACACACTACATACACACAAAAACTTACATACACACAAAAAAAATACACACACAAAAAACTTACATACACAAACAAAAACATACACACTCACAAAAAAAACTTACACACACACAAAAACTTACACACACAAAAACTTACAGACACACAAAAAATAATACACACACAAAAACTTATTAAACACACACTTACACACACATAAAAACTTACACACACAAAAAAACTAACACACACACACTAAAACTTACACACACATAAAAAATTACACACACACAAAAACTCACACACACACAAAAACTAACACACCCACAAAAAAAATTACACACAAACAAAAAAAATAAAACAAGAACAAAAACTTTCACACAAACAAAAAAAAAACTTAAACAAAAAAACCAAAATACACACACACAAAAACTTTACCACAAACAAAAAATAACATACACAAAAAAAATTAAATACACAAAAAAAACTTACACAAAAAAAAAACGGAAAAACACAAAATAGAAATACACAAAAAAAAGAAAAGAAAAACAAAAAAAAAACACTTACACACACACACAAAAACTTACACACACACTAAAACTAACACACTCACAAAAACTTATTACACACACCTACACATACGAAAATTTTATGTTATTTTAGGAAAATAGAATTGATATGTGCACACACAAAAAAACTCGCACACACACAAAAACTTACACACACACACAAACAAAAACTCTAAGCTATGACTCTAGGATAAAAACTCTAAATTCTTAACTAAAACTAAACTAAACTAGAAATCTAACTGAAACTCAAAGATAAAACATCAAACTCTTAACTAAAACTAAATTAAACTAGAACTCTAACAAAAACTCTAAGCCAAGACTATAAGATAAAACTCTAAACTATTAACTAAAACTAAACTAAACTAGAACTTCAATAAAAACTCTAAGCTAAAAACTCTAAACTCTTAACTAAAACTAAACTAGAACTCTAACTGAAACTCATAGGTAAAAAAATCAAACTCTTAGCTAAAATTAAACTAAACTAGAACTCTAACAAAGAAAACTCTAAGCTAAAATTCTAAAATCTTAACTAAAACTAAACTAAACTAGAACTCAAATTAAAACTCTAAGCTAAGACTCTAAGGTAAAACGCCAAACTCTTAACTAAAACTAAACTAAAACTCTAACTGAAACTCAAAGGTAAAAAAATCAAACTCTTAACTAAAATTAAACTAAACTAGAACTCTAACAAAAAAAAACTCTAAGCTAAGACTAAGCTAAAACTCTAAACTCTAAAATAAAATTAAAATAAACTAGAACTCTCAAGCTACGACTCTAAGCTAAAACTCTAAACTATTAACTAAAACTAAACTAAACTAGAACTTCAACAAAAACTCTAAGCTAAGACTCTAAGCTAAAAACTCTAAATTCTTAACTAAAACTAAACTAAACTAGAACTCTAACTGAAACTCAAAGGTAAAACATCAAACTCTTAACTAAAATTAAACTAAACTAGAACTCTAACGAAAACTCTAAGCTAAGACTCTAAGCTAAAACTCTAAACTATTAACTAAAACTAAACTAAACTAGAACTTCAACAAAAACTCTAAGCTAAAAACTCTAAACTCTTAACTAAAACTAAACAAGAACTCTAACTGAAACTCAAAGTAAAACATCAAACTCTTAACTAAAATTAAAGTAAACTAGAACTCTAACAAAAAGCGGGGCTCCCCTGCGGCGCATCCCTGTGGCGCATCCCTGCGGCGCATCCCTGCGGCGCATCCCCCGACCCGTGGCGCATCCCCCTGCGGCACATCTCCATCCGGCACCTTCCTGCCCCACGGCGCTTCTCGGGCCCAGGGGACCTTCGAGGACCAGGGGGAGGGCCTCTGGGGGGCCCGGGGAGGGCCTTTGGGGGTCTGGGGAGGGCCTTTGGGGTCTGGGGGGCACTTGAGGACCGATTGGTCCTTTGGGAGCCCGGTGGACCTTTGGGGTTCGGTGGAGGGCTTTTGGGGGTCCGGGGGGCCCTTTGGGAGTCCGGGGGCCCTTTGAGGACCAGAGGAGGGCCTTTGAGGGTCTGAGGAGGGCGTTTGGGGGGCTGGGGCTCTTTGGGAGCTTGGGGGACCTTTGAGTACCGGGGGCTCTTTGAGGACCAGAGGAGGGCCTTTGAGGGTCTGAGGAGGGCGTTTGGGGGGCTGGGGCTCTTTGGGAGCTTGGGGGACCTTTGAGTACTGGGGGCTTCCTTCGGGGTTGGGGGGGGGCACCGTAACCCTTTGGGGTTGGGTTAGAGGACCTCACAACACTGTTCAAATGGAACTTGTGTATTATAACGACCACAGAGTTTCACCCTCAAATTCTCTTCTAAAACCTTTCCTAAAATCTTCTTTCAAAATGTCTCTAACTGTTTCGCCGAAATAATCCCATAAAATGGATAAAACGGTTTCGCCCAAATAATCCCTAAACGTAATTTCAGCGTGTTCCTTTTGTTTGGCATCTCTGCGCTAACGCAATTCAAATTAATAAGAAACCTGATTCCCGCGCTAAAACAATTCATCGCTAAGATGTTTCTTGGAGAACTGTTTCCATGGCGTTTGGTTATTAATATCTTTGGAGTTCGACCAAAAGAGTTGTTTCCGAGGCAGACATTAATGACTTGGATCTATTCCTGGAGAAATGTTGACAGTACCTATCAGACATTATTAAACTTTGCCTGGAAACAATTTGATTAATGACTGACAGCACAGGTGTTCCAAATTCCCAATCGATTACGCAATCAATTTCCCAGGGGATTCCATGCCCATATTTGGTGCCCTGTCAGCATTAAAAATGCTGACAGGACCACGTGGTTTATGGTTTTCTCAGTGAGAAAGTTCCTGTTTTTTCAAATTCTCACTGACAAAAACCATAAAAACATCAAAAATGTGAGAAAGTTCCTGTTTTTTCATTCTCAGTGAGAAAACCATAAACCACGTGGTCCTGTCACGACTCAATAAGGCCCTTCTACTGTTAAGAAGCTTTAAAATATTTTAGTGTTTCCTACAAATAAATATCCAAAATTCATTATGAAAAAGCTATGGGTGCTAGAACAATATTAATTACATTTTTGAAACTGCTATGCGAAGAATGTTAGAAGTATTTCCAGAACCTTTGAAAGTATTTTGAAAAAAAACAAAAAAACTCCAAGGCTTCCAAATAACGAAAAAGAAACAAAAGGAATAGATTTTCTAAAATTATTGCGAAAAACTTTTGACAATGGAAAGATGCTGATTGTGTTTCAAATGTCGAGCACATATTTTTCTTAAATTATATGTATTTTACATCCTGACCTAAAACATCTTTCAATTTGTTCTTAATTAAATCTATCAATTTCCAAATTTGCTACTCATAATTCCCTGTCCTCATAAAAGCTAGTTAAAACGCACACAACTTCCCACCCTTCAAGTCTTCTCCCAAATAATCCTCATTCCACAAGCCTACCTTATTTTAAGTCAAAAATACTAAAAATAAAAATAATTTGATTAAAATATAACCAAAATGTGTTCAATTCAGATGTGTTTATTTACAGAAACAACACTATTGTACATTTTTTTTTTGTCATTTGTTCGTTACCTTGTAAAGCCATTAGAAAAAAAAACGCTTTTCCAAATAAAAGTAAATAGTAACGTTAAAATTCGAAACTAGCAGAAACTATTTTATTTGTGAAAAGGGGTACTACCCCTCTCAAATGAACCGCTCTTCACAATAGAGTTTGACCGATTTTTTCTCAATATTTCAAGGATTAATGATTTACCACACGCAAAATGTGGCTTATTAATTGTTATCACAATATTTCTAGAATGAAAGAGCTCATTTACGTTTGCTTTAAGCAACAAATCTTTCTATCCAAATGTCTTGGAAAGCAATAGTTCAATGGCAATTCCTTATTGGCTATATTTATTGAAGGTTAACTTACTTTCAGAAGAACACTAGTGAAACTTCATCATAAAGAGCGAGAAAGTTAAAGGAGTGCAACGCTCTTCCAAATATCGGATACTTTCTGTTTATTTTATTTGGTTTTATCCCAGCTCCCCAGTTCTTGTGAATTGATGCCACTGTATATGGTTGGGGGGATAAAATGGACTGCATTTGCAGCTAGATAATCTGGTGTGTAAAATGAGTATGTGAGTAGTATGCGTCGTCTGGATTCCGTACCCTGTATAGCAATTTCAACGTTATTCTATAGAAGCTCTACACCTTTTCAAAGAGATTCAGAGCTCCCTCACGTAATGAAATTTGAGGGTCGATAAAGAGAAATTATGTCACTATTCTAGTTTCTCTAAACCAGTATTGCCTATAACTTAATTTACGTAGACAATGAACGATATTAATTAATGTTTTGAATAATAGGAAGGTGAATGATTCTGATTAGTGATTGGATTGTATGAACGTGGAGAAAAAAAAAGGATTATGAAATCACGTCACTATTCTAGTTTTTCTAAATCAGTATTGCCTATAACTTAATTTACGTAGACAATGAACGATATTAATTAATGTTTTGAATAATAGGAGTGTGAATGATTCTAATTAGTGATTTGATTGTATGAAGGTGAAAAAAAAAGGATTATGAAATTATGTCACTAGTCTAGTTTTTCTAAAACAGTATTGCCTATAACTTAATTTACGTAGACAATGAACAATATTAGTGAATATTTTGAACAATAGGAGTGTGAATGATTCTAATTAGTGATTGGATTGTATCAGTGGAGAAAAAAAAGGATTAAACTGATTAGCAGTTAAGGTAACCCCCGAAGGAGTTGTTAACTCAGGTAGTTTGTTATACATTTGAAACATCATCGGTCTATGAAAATGAATAACGACGATAGAATGGCATTGTGACTTGACCTAGCTTTACCTTTCCGATGTGGTTTGTATAATACACAAGTGATGTTTGATAAGTATTGTCAATTTAAAATAGAATCTAACGTTCCCTTCGTTCCCCCATTTCTGAGGGCAGGGGAGGGGAGGGGTCAATTTTGGAGGGAAAACCAAAAATACTCAGAATCGAAAATAAACGGGATCTGCCTCAAGGGGAAGGCTCAAAGACCCTTCGTTCCCACATTTCTGAGGGCAGGGGAGGGAGAGGGGGAGTCAATTTCAGAGGGAAAACCAAAAATACTCAGAATCGAAAATAAACAGGATCTGTCTCATGGGCAAAGCTTAGAGGTCCTTCGTCCCTCCATTTCTGAGGGGCAGGAGAGGGAGGGGTCAATTTTGGAGGGAAAACCAAAAATACTCAGAATCGAAAATAAACAGGATCTGCCTCAAGGGGAAGGCTCAAAGACCCTTCGTTCCCACATTTCTGAGGGCAGGGGAGGGAGAGGGGGAGTCTATTTCAGAGGGAAAACCAAAAATACCCAGAATCGTAAATAAATAGGATCTGTCTCATGGGCAAAGCTCAGAGGTCCTTGGTTCCTCCATTTGTGTGGGGCAGGAGTGGGTTGGGGTCAATTTTGGAGGGAAAACCAAAAATACTCAGAATCGAAAATAAACGGGAATCTGCCTCTAGGGGAAGGCTCAGAAACCCTTCGTCCCCCCATTTCTGAGGGGCAGGAGAGGTAGGGGGTCAATTTTGGAGGGAAAACCAAAAATAATTAGAATCGAAAATAAATGAGATCTGCCTCAAGGGGAAGACTCAGATGCCCTTCGTTCCCACATTTCTGAGGGCAGGGGAGGGAGAGGGGGAGTCAATTTCAGAGGGAAAACCAAAAATACTCAGAATCGAAAATAAACAGGATCTATCTCATGGGCAAAGCTCAGAGGTCCTTCGTTCCTCCATTTCTGAGGGGCAAGAGAGGGAGGGGGTCAATTTTGGAGTGAAAACCAAAAATACTCAGAATCGAAAATAAATGAGATCTGCCTCAAGGGGAATACTTAGAGGCCCTTCGTTCCCATATTTCTGCGGGCAGGGGAGGGGGGAGGTCAATTTTGGAGGGAAAACCAAAAATGCTCAGAATCGAAAATCAAGCATGATCTGCCTCAACGGGAAGGCCCAGAGGCCCTTCGTTCCCCCATTTCTGAGGGCAGGGGGAGAGGGGGCAATTTTGGAGGGATAATCAAGAATACTCAGAATCGTAAATAAATGGGATCTGCCTCAAGGGGAAGGCTCAGTTGATTTTTTGTCTTGTTACTTATGTAATAATGGAACATTTAGTATTTTTTCTAATTTAAGTGTTTTCTTAAGAAAATGGCCCATCTTTAACAAATATAGCCTTAGCTAGTTAAAACTGCGCATAAATTCTTGATTTTTTGTCTTGTTACTTAGGTAATATAATGGCAAAGGAACATTTAGTTGTTTTTTTTCTAATGTAAGTGTTTTTTTAAGAAAATGGCCCATCTTTAACAAATATAGCCTTAGCTAGTTAAAAATGCCCATACCTTCTTGTTTTTTTGTCATGTTACTTAGGTAATAAAGGAACATTTAGTATTTTTTTCTATTGTAAGTGTTTTCTTAAGAAAATGGCCTATCTTTAAAAAATATAGCCTTAGCTAGTTAAAATGCGCATAAATTTTTGATTTTTTTTGTCGTGTTAATTAGGTAATAATGGAAAATTTAGTATTTTTTCTAATGTTAGTGTTTTCTTAAGAAAATGGCCCATCTTTAACAAATATAACCTTAGCTAGTTAAAACTGCGCATATATTCTCTATTTTTTGTCGTGTTACTAAGGTAATAATGGAACATTTAGTATTTTTTCTAATGTAAGGGTTTTATTAATAAAATGGTCCATCTTTAACAAATATAGCCTTAGCTAGTTAAAACTGCGCATAAATTCTTTATTTTTTGTCGTATTACTTAGGTAATAATGGAACATTTAGTATTTTTTCTAATGTAAGTGTTTTCTTAAGAAAATGGCCTGTCTTTAACAAATGTAGCCTTAGCTAGTTAAAACTGCGAATAAATTCTTGATTTTTTGTCGTGTTACTTAGGTAATAATGGAACATCTAGTATTTTTTCTAATGTAAGTGTTTTCTTAAGAAAATGGCCCATCTTTAACAAATATAGCCTTAGCCAGTTAAAACTGCGCATAAATTCTTGATTTTTTGTCGTGTTACTTAGGTAATAATGGAACATTTATTATTTTTTCTAATGTAAGTGTTTTCTTAAGAAAATGGCCCGTCTTTAACAAATATAGCCTTAGCTAGTTAAAACTGCGCATAAATTCTTGATTTTTTGTCGTGTTACTTAAGTAATAATGGAACATTTAATATTTTTTCTAATGTAAGTGTTTTCTTAAGAAAATGGCCCATCTTTAACAAATATAGCCTTAGTTAGTTAAAACTGCGAATAAATTCTTGATTTTTTGTCGTATTACTTAGGTAATAATGGAACATTTAGTATTTTTTCTAATGTGTTTTCTTAAGAAAATGGCCCGTCTTTAACAAATATAGCCTTAGCTAGTTAAAACTGCGAATAAATTCTTGATTTTTTGTCGTGTTACTTAGGTAATAATGGAACATTTAGTAAATTTTCTAATGTAAGTGTTTTCTTAAGAAAATGGACCATCTTTAACAAATAGAGCCTTATCTAGTTAAAACTGCGCATAAATTCTTGATTTTTTGTCGTGTTACTTAGGTAATAATGAAACATTTAGTATTTTTTCTAATGTAAGTGTTTTCTTAAGAAAATGGTCCATCTTGAACAAATATAGCCTTAGCTAGTTAAAACTGCTCATAAATTCTTGATTTTTTGTCGTGTTACTTAGGTAATAAAGGAACATTTAGTATATTTTTTTCTAATGTAAGTTTTTTTTTAAGAAAATGGACCATCTATAACAAATATAGCCTTAGCTAGTTAAAACTGCGCATAAATTCTTGATTTTTGTCATGTTACTTAGGTAATAAAGAAACATTTAGTATTTTTTTCTAATGTAAGTGTTTTCTTAAGAAAATGGCCCATCTTTAACAAATATAGCCTTAGCTAGTTAAAACTCCGCATAATTTCTTGATTTTTTTGTCGTGTTAGGCCTACTTAGGTAATAATGGAACATTTAGTATTTTTTCTAATGTAAGTGTTTTCTTAAGAAAATGGACCATCTTTAACAAATATAGCCTTAGCTAGTTAAAACTGCGCATAAATTCTTGATTTTTTGTCGTGTTACTTAGGTAATAATAGAATATTTAATATTTTTTCTAATGTAAGTGTTTTCTTAAGAAAATGACCCATCTATAACAAATATAGCCATAGCTAGTTGAAACAGTGCATAAATTCTTGATTTTTTGTCATGTTACTTAGGTAATAAAGAAACATTTGGTATTTTTTTCTAATTTAAGTGTTTTCTTAAGAAAATGGCCCATCTTTAACAAAAATAGCCATAGCTAGTTGAAACTCCGCATAATTTCTTGATTTTTTTGTCGTGTTAGGCCTACTTAGGTAATAATGGAACATTTAGTATTTTTTCTAATGTAAGTGTTTTCTTAAGAAAATGGCCCATCTTTAACAAATATAGCCTTAGCTAGTTAAAACTGCGCATAAATTCTTGATTTTTTGTCGTGTCTTTAGGTAATAATAGAATATTTAATATTTTTTCTAATGTAAGTGTTTTCTTAAGAAAATGGCCCATCTTTAACAAATATAGCATTAGCTAGTTAAAACTGCTAATATATTCATTATTTTTTGTAGTTTTGCTTATTTAATTATGTATATTTTTTTATTTTTTTCTAATTTTTGTGCTTTCTTAAGGCAATGGCCCATCTATAACAAATTTAGCATTATCTAGTTAAAACAGCGAATAAATTCTTTATTTTTTGTCGTGTTACTTAGGTAATAATGGAACATTTAGTATTTTTTATAATGTAATTGTTTTCCTAAGAAAATGGCCCATCTTTAACAAATATATCCTTAGCTAGTTAAAACTGCACATAAATTCTTGATTTTTTGTCGTGTTACTTAGGTAATAATGGAACATTCAGTATTTTTTCTAATGTAAGTGTTTTCTTAAGAAAATGGCCCATCTTTAACAAATATAGCCTTAGCTAGTTAAAACTGCGCATAAATTCTTGATTTTTTGTCGTGTTACTTAGGTAATAATGGAAAATTTAGTATTTTTTCTAATGTAAATGTTTTCCTAAGAAAATGGCCCATCTTTAACAAATATAGCCTTAGCTAGTTAAAACTGCATATAAATTCTTGATTTTTTGTCGTGTTACTTAGGTAATAATGGAACATTTAGTATTTTTTCTAATGTAAGTGTTTTTCTTAAGAAATTCCCACTGAAGGTTTTATGACTCCTCCCCACAGTGAATTCAGATGGTTTTAGGACTCATCTCACTAGCCATAACTCCATTCATACTGAAATTTCATTCAAGAAATTATGAAGGAATTGTAAATAGGTAACACACACATTCTTGAAGTCACCTCTTGTATAAACAATGCAGAAATTTCATTTCAGAAATTATCAAAAATTGTAAGTAAGTAGCAAATTCTTTCTTGAATTCGCCTCCTGGATAAATAAAAAAAGACATTTCATTCAAGAAATTATGACAAAATTCTAAGTAAGCAACAAACTCTTTCTTGAAGTTACCTCATGGATACACAATGCAGAAATTTCATTTAAGAAATTAACAAAAATTGTAAGTAAGTAGCAAATTCTTTCAAAAATATGTTAATATGTTTAAGCAATAAATATCTTTAAGCTTAACCCGTCTTTATTCTTTAGAATAGTTTTATTCATTTCATTAAATTATGAAGAAATTGTAAGTAAGTAAGATTAGCTTTCTTGAATTCTCTTCATGGACACAAAAAATATATTTAATTCAATAAATCATAATAAAATCTCAAGTAAGTAATAAAGTATTTATTCTTTTCACCTATTGTATAAACAATACTGAAATTTCATTAAAGAAATTATGAAGGAATTGTAAATAGGTAACACACTCATTCTTGAAGTCATCTCTTGTATACACAATGCAGAAATTTCATTTAAGAAATTATCAAAAATTGTAAGTAAGTAGCAAATTCTTTCTTGAATTCGCCTCCTGGATAAATAAAAAGACATTTCATTCAAGAAATTATGACAAAATTCTAAGTAAGCAACAAACTCTTTCTTGAAGTTACCTCATGGATACACAATGCAGATATTTCATTTAAGAAATTATCAAAAATTGTAAGTGAGTAGCAAATTCTTTTTTGAATTCGCCTCCTGGGTAAATCAAAAAGACATTTCATTCAGGAAATTATGACAAAAATTCTAAGTAAGTAACAAACTCTTTCTTGAAGTTACCTCATGAATACACAATGCAGAAATTTCATTAAAGAAACTATGAAAAAATTGTAAGTAAGTAGCAAATTCTTTCTTGAATTCACCTGCTGGATAAACAAAAGACATTTCATTCAAGAAATTATGACAAAATTCGAAGTAAGTAACAAACTCTTTATTGTTTTCACATCTTAGATACACGATGTAGAAATTTAATTCAAGAAATTATGAAAAAATTCTCAGTAAATAACAATTTCTTTCTTGAAGTCAACTCTTGGATACACAATACGGAAATTTCATTTAAGAAATTATGAAAAAATTGTAAGCAAGTAACAAACTCTTTCCTGAAATCACCTCTTGGATACACATTGCAGAAACTTCATTTAAGAAACTATGAAAAAATTGTAAGTAAGTAACAAATTCTTTCTTGAAGTCACCTCTTGGATACACAATACAGAAATTTCATTAAAGAAATTATGAAAAAATTGTAAGTAAGTAGCAAATTTTTTCTTGAATTCACCTGCTGGATAAACAAAAAGACATTTCATTCAAGAAATTATGACAAAATTCTAAGTAAGTAACAAACTCTTTATTGTTTTCACGACTTAGATATACGATGTAGAAATTTAATTCAAGAAATTATGAAAAAATTCTCAGTAAGTAACAATTTCTTTCTTGAAGTCAAGTCTTGGATACACAATACGGAAATTTCATTCAAGAAATTATGAAAATATTTGTAAGTAAGTAACAAACTCTTTATTGATTTCGCCTCTTGAATATACAGTACAGATACTTCATTCAAGCAACGTGATTAAACACATTTTGAAACCACATGCTATTTGCTTGCCTTTCCATGGCACCTTTCCAAACGAGCGGGGATTCCCCCACTGGTTCCTACACATTGCAAAAAAGTGAGAAGTACTAAAACTCCACGTTTTCAACCAGACTGTTTTTTTTCTCTTTATCACAAACAATTTTCACTTAGCTACACGATGTAGAAATTTAATTATAGAAATTATGAAAAAATTCTCAGTAAGTAACAATTTCTTTCTTGAAGTCAACTTTTGTATACACAATACGGAAATTTCATTGAAGAAATTATGAAAATATTTGTAAGTAAGTAACAAGCTCTTTATTGATTTCACCTCTTGAATATACAGTACAGATACTTCATTCAAGAAACGTGATTAAACACGTTTTTAAACTACATGCTATTTGCTTGCCTTTCCTTGGCACCTTTCCAAACGAGCGGGGATTCCCCACTGGTTCCTACACATTGCAAAAAAGTGAGCAGTACGAAAACTCCACGTTTTCAACCAGACTGATATTTTGAGACAACAACCATTTTTAGGGACCAATCAGAGACAGCGGAGGCCGATGAATGTACGATAACTTGATTGATGATTGGTTACACACCGCGACGGCGTACACATAGTGAGAGAGACATGCACAGTCAACATAGCTTTATTCCATTTTTTTAAGATTAATTTAGACGAGGTTACGTGCGCGCACGTAACTTCGTCTAAATTAACCTTAAAAAATTAAATAATCTTTATTAGTAGCTTTATTATCATTTTTTCAGGTCAATTTAGACGAAGTTACGTGCGCGCACGTAACCTCGTCTAAATTAACCTTAAAAATGAAATAAAGCTATGTCGACTTTGCATGTCTCTCTCACTATGTATGCGCCGTCGCGGTGTGTAACCAATCACCAATCAAGTTAACGTATATTGAGCAACCTCCGCTGTCTCTGATTGGTCCCTAAAAAATGAGTGTTGGCTAAAAAACACACTGGTTGAAAACAAGGAGTTTTCGTTCTGCTCACTTTTTTGCAATGTGTAGGAACTAGTGGGGAATCCCCGCTTGTTTGGAAAGGTGCCAAGGATAGGCATTCAAATAGTATGTAGTTTCAAAACTTGTTTAATCGTGTTTCTTGAATGAACTATCTGTACTGTATATTCAAGAGGTGAAATCAATAAGGAGCTTGTTACTTACTTACAAATATTTTTATAATTTCTTGAATGAAATTTCCGTATTGTGTATCCAAGAGTTGACTTCAAGAAAGAAACTGTTACTTACTGAGAATTTTTTCATAATTTCTTGAATTAAATTTCTACATCGTGTAGCTAAGTGAAAATTGTTTGTGATA
This sequence comes from Artemia sp. Qi Xiang Cuo, assembly GCF_049724085.1. Lineage (NCBI taxonomy): Eukaryota > Metazoa > Arthropoda > Branchiopoda > Anostraca > Artemiidae > Artemia > Artemia sp. Qi Xiang Cuo. The sequence goes on along the minus strand of NC_142810.1, from coordinate 23,216,329 downwards.
AAGAGAAAAAAACAGTCTGGTTGAAAACGTGGAGTTTTCGTACTGCTCACTTTTTTGCAATGTGTAAGAACCAGTGGGGGAATCCCCGCTCGTTTGGAAAGGAGCCATGGAAAGGCAAGCAAATAGCATGTGGTTTCAAAACGTGTTTAATCACGTTGCTTGAATGAAGTATCTGTACTGTATATTCAAGAGGTGAAATCAATAAAGAGTTTGTTACTTACTTAAAAATATTTTCATAATTTCTTGAATGAAATTTCCGTATTGTGTATCCAAGAGTTGACTTCAAGAAAGAAATTCTTACTTACTGAGAATTTTTTCATAATTTCTTGAATTAAGTTTCTACATCGTATATCTAAGTCGTGAAAACAATAAACAGTTTGTTACTTACTTAGAATTTTGTCATAATTTCTTGAACGAAATGTCTTTTTGTTTATCCAGCAGGTGAATTCAAGAAAGAATTTGCTACTTACTTACAATTTTTTTCATAATTTCTTTAATGAAATTTCTGTATTGTGTATCCAAGAGGTGACTTCAAGAAAGAATTTGTTACTTACTTACAATTTTTTCATAGTTTCTTAAATGAAGTTTCTGCATTGTGTATCCAAGAGGTGATTTCAGGAAAGAGTTTGTTACTTGCTTACAATTTTTTCATAATTTCTTTAATGAAATATCTTTTTTGTTTATCCAGCAGGTGAATTCAAGAAAGAATTTGCTACTTACTTACAATTTTTTCATAATTTCTTTAATAAAATTTCTGCACTGTGTATCCATGAGGTGACTTCAGGAAAAAGTTTGTTACTTGCTTACAATTTTTTCATAATTTCTTAAATGAAATTTCTGCATTGTGTATCCATGAGGTAACTTCAAGAAAGAGTTTGTTACTTACTTAGAATTTTGTCATAATTTCTTGAATGAAATGTCTTTTTTATTTACCCAGGAGGCGAATTTAAGAAAGAATTTGCTACTTACTTACAATTTTTGATAATTTCTTAAATGAAATTTCTGCATTGTGTATCCATGAGGTAACTTCAAGAAAGACTTTGTTGCTTACTTAGAATTTTGTCATAATTTCTTGAATGAAATGTCTTTTTTATTTATCCAGGAGGCGAATTCAAGAAAGAATTTGCTACTTACTTACAATTTTTGATAATTTCTTAAATGAAATTTCTGCATTGTGTATACAAGAGGTGACTTCAAGAATGAGTGTTACCTATTTAAAATTCCTTCATAATTTCTTGAATGAAATTTCAGTCTTGTGTATCCAATAGGTGAAAACAATAAAGACTTTATTACTTACTCGCGATTTTATTATGATTTCTTGAATTAAATATCTGTATTGTGTCCAGGAAGCGAATTCAAGAAAGCTATTGTTACTTACTTACAATTTTTTCATTATTTAATGAAATGAATAAAACTATTCTAAAGACTAAAGACGGGTTAAGCTTAAAGATATTTATTGCTTAAACGTATTAACATATTTTTGAAAGAACTTGCAACTTACTTACAATTTTTGATAATTTCTTAAATGAAATTTCTGCATTGTGTATCCATGAGGTAACTTCAGGAAAAAGTTTGTTGCTTACTTAGAATTTTGTCGTAATTTCTTGAATGAAATGTCTTTTTTTTATTTATCCAGGAGGCGAATTCAAGAAAGAATTTGCTACTTACTTACAATTTTGGATAATTTCTTAAATGAAATTTCTGCATGGTGTATACAAGAGGTGACTTCAAGAATGAGTGTGTTACCTATTTACAATTCCTTCATAATTTCTTGAATGAAATTTCAGTATGAATGGAGTTATGGCTAGTGAGATGAGTCCTAAAACCATCTGAATTCATTGTGGGGAGGTGTCCTTTAGCCTCAAATGGGAATTTCTTAAGAAAAACACTTATATTAGAAAAAATACTAAATATTCCATTATTACCTAAGTAACACGACAAAAAATCCAGAATTTATGCGCAGTTTTAATTAGCTAAGGATATATTTTTTACAGACGGATCATTTTCTTAAGAAAACATTTACATTAGAAAAAAATACTAAATGTACCATTATTACCTAAGTAACACGACAAAAAATGAAGAATTTATGCGCAGTTTTAATTAGATAAGGCTATATTCGTTACAGATGGGCCATTTTCTTAAGAAAACACTTACATTAGAAAAAATACTAAATGTTACATTATTAACTAAGTAACACGACAAACAATCAAGATTTTATGCGCAGTTTTAACTAGCTAAGGCTATATTTGTTAAAGATGGGCCATTTTCTTAAGAAAACACTTACATTAGAATAAAATATTAAATGTTCCTTTATTACATAAGTAACAAGACAAAAAATCAAGAATTTATGCGCAGTTTTAACTAGCTAAGGCTATATTTGTTAAAGATGGGCCATTTTCTTAAGAAAACACTTACATTACAAAAAATACTAAATGTTCCATTATTACCTAAGCAACATGACAAAAAAATCAAGAATTTATGCGCAGTTTTAACTAGCTAAGGCTATATTTGTTAAAGATGGGCCATTTTCTTAAGAAAACACTTACATTAGAAAAAAATACTAAATGTTCCTTTATTAACTAAGTAACATGACAAAAAAACAAGAATTTATGCGCAGTTTTAACTAGCTAAGGCTATATTTGTTAAAGATGGGCCATTTTCTTAAAAAAAAACACTTACATTATAAAAAAAATACTAAATGTTCCTTTATTACCTAAGTAACAAGACAAAAAATCAAGAATTTATGCGCAGTTTTAACTAGCTAAGGCTATATTTGTTAAAGATGGGCCATTTTCTTAAGAAAACACTTACATTAGAAAAAATACTAAATGTTCCATTATTAGCTAAGTAAAACGACAAAAAATCAAGAATTTATGCGCAGTTTTAACTAGCTAAGGCTATATTTGTTAAAGATGGGTCATTTTCTTAAGAAAACACTTACATGAGAAAAAATACTAAATGTTCCATTATTACCTAAGTAACACGACAAAAAATCAAGAATTTCTTCGCAGTTTTAACTAGCTAAGGCTATATTTGTTAAAGACGGGCCATTTTCTTAAGAAAACACTTACATTAGAAAAAAATACTAAAGGTACCATTATTACCTAAGTAAAACGACAAAAAATCAAGAATTTATGCGCAGTTTTAACTAGCTAAGGCTATATTTGTTAAAGATGGGCCTTTTTCTTAAGAAAACACTTACATTAGAAAAAATAATAAATGTTCCATTGTTACCTAATTAACACGACAAAAAATCAAGAATTTATGCGCAGTTTTAACTAGTTAAGGCTATATTTGTTAAAGATGGGCCATTTTCTTAAGAAAATACTTACATTAGAAAAAATACTAAATGTTCCATTATTACCTAAGTAACACGACAAAAAATAACAAGAATTTATGCGCATTTTTAACTAGCTAAGGCTATATTTGTTAAAGATGGGCCATTTTCTTAAGAAAACACTTACATTAGAAAAAAATACTAAATGTTCCATTATTACCTAAGTAACATGACAAAAAATCAAGAATTTATGCGCATTTTTAACTAGCTAAGGCTATATTTGTTAAAGATGGGCCATTTTCTTAAAAAAAAACTTACATTAGAAAAAAATACTAAATGTTCCTTTATTACCTAAGTAACACGACAGAAAATCAAGAATTTATGCGCAGTTTTAACTAGCTAAGGCTATATTTGTTAAAGATGGGCCATTTTCTTAAGAAAACACTTAAATTAGAAAAAATACTAAATGTTCCATTATTACATAAGTAACAAGACAAAAAATCAACTGAGCCTTCCCCTTGAGTTAGATCCCATATATTATTCTGATTATTTTTGATTTTCCCTCCAAAATTGCCCCTCCTCCCCCCCTGCCCTCAGAAATGGGGGAACGAAGGGCCTCTGGGCCTTCCCCTTGAGGCAGATCATACTTTATTTTCGATTCTGAATATTTATGGTTTTCCCTCCAAAATTGACCTCCCCCCTCCCCTGCCCTCAGAAAAGGGGGAACGAAGGGCCTCTGAGTCTTCCCCTTGAGGCAGATCTCATTTATTTTCGATTCTGAGTATTTTTGGTTTTCCCTCCAAAATTGACCCCCTCCCTCTCCTGCCCCTCAGAAATGGAGGAACGAAGGACCTCTGAGCTTTGCCCATGAGACAGATTCTGTTTATTTTCGATTCTGTGTATTTTTGGTTTTCCCTCCGAAACTGACTCCCCCTCACTCTCCCCTGCCCGCAGAAATGTGGGAACGAAGGGCCTCTGAGTCTTCCCCTTGAGGCAGATCCCATTTATTTTCGATTCTGATTATTTTTGGTTTTCCCTCCAAAATTGACCCCCCACCTCTCCTGCCCCTCAGAAATGGGGGGACGAAGGGCCTCTGAGCCTTCCCCTCGAGGCAGATTCCCGTTTATTTTCGATTCTGAGTATTTTTGGTTTTCCCTCCAAAATTGACCCCCTCCCTCTCCTGCCCCTCAGAAATGGAGGAACAAAGGACCTCTGAGCTTTGCCCATGAGACAGATCCTATTTATTTACGATTCTGGGTTTTTTTGGTTTTCCCTCTGAAATTGACTCCCCCTCTCCCTTCCCTGCCCTCAAAAATGTGGGAACGAAGGGTCTTTGAGTTTTTCCCTTGAGGCAGATCCCGTTTATTTTCGATTCTGAGTATTTTTGGTTTTCCCTCCAAAATTGATCCCTCCCTCGTCTGCCCCTCAGAAATGGAGGAACGAAGGACCTCTGAGCTTTGCCCATGAGACAGATCCTGTTTATTTTCGATTCTGAGTATTTTTGGTTTTCCCTCTGAAATTGACTCCCCCTCTCCCTCCCTTGCCCTCAGAAATGTGGGAACGAAGGGTCTTTGAGCCTTCCTCTTGAGTTAGGCCCTGTTTATTGTTTAGTCTCGATTTTTTTAGTTTTTATTCCCTAAGTGACCCCTCCCCTCTCCTGCCTGCAGATATGAGGGAACTAAGGAAACGTTATATCTAATTTTAAATTGGAAATGAATATAAATAATAAATCGTTCGTTATAAGGACCACATCGGGAAGGTAAAGCTAGGTCAAGTCACAATGCCTTTCTATCGTCGTTAGTCATTTTCATAGACTGATGATTTTTCAAATTTATAACAAATTACCTGAATTAATAACTCCTTCGGGGGTTACCTTAACTGCTAATCAGTTTAATCCTTTTTTTTTCTCCTTTGATACAATCCAATCACTTATTAGAATCATTCACACTCCTATGATTCAAAACATTAATTAATATTGTTCATTGTCTACGTAAATTAAGTTATAGGCAATACTGGTTTAGAAAAACTAGAATAGTGACATAATTTCATAATCATTTTTTTTCTCCACCTTCATACAATCCAATCACTAATTAGAATCATTAACACTCCTATTATTCAAAACATTAATTAATATCGTTCATTGTCTACGTAAATTAAGTTATAGGCAATACTGATTTAGAAAAACTAGAATAGTGACATAATTTCATAATCCTTTTTTTCTCCACCTTCATACAATCCAATCACTAATTAGAATCATTCACACTCCTATTATTCAAAACATTAATTAATATCCTTCATTGTCTACGTTAATTAAGTTATAGGCAATACTGGTTTAGAAAAACTAGAATAGTGACATAATTTCACTTTATCGACCCTCAAATTCCATTATGTGAGGGAGCTCTGAATCTCTTTGAAAAGGTGTAGAGCTTCTATAGAATAACGTAGAAATTGCTATACAGGGTACAGAATCCAGACGACGCATACTACTTATGTGTCGCATGTAGCAACAGTTTTTAGGAGGGATTCCTCCAATTATTTCTATCTTCAGTCATATGCGTATGATGCAGGAAGATGATAAAGCCAGTAAGTCAATTTTGGGTTTTCCTGAGTTTTCGTCACACTGAATTTAGTCACAATGTAAATTCGTCACAATAAATAAATACGACAGCTCTAAATGGACAAATAGTTTTAATGGACTAATTCAAAACTAAAAACTTCTATAAAATTTGAATTCGACATAAAAGGTAGACTTTAAATGGAGATTAGGTTATATTAGGCTACGTTGTAAATGTATTCCTGGAAGATTTATTTACATTGCTTAATCATTTTTCTAAGATTTTGACAACAATCTGGTCTTGATCAAAACTTTAGTATTTGGTCAAACGACTGGTCTTTTTGCTGTGAAGTATACAAACATAGGCTGTATAAAATGAGAATTCCCTTAAATAAAGACCTGTTATAAGGACATATTCCCTTGTCCTAATGTTACTAGGAATTCTCTGTTAGCTCGTTGAAAAATAATTGTTAACTAGTGATAATTGCAGATAGAAATCTGCATGAGCATATTAAATGGGTAGAAAATTTAAAGATAGAACCTTCAAATAGAAGCAAAAATCCAAAGCAGACTTTAAACTTGAAAACTGGTATATACTGGCATAAAATTGGTATAAAGCCATAGAACACTATAGCCGCAAAATTTAAAAATAGAAGCTTCAAATGGAAGCAAAAATCCAAAGCAGAATTTAGACTTGAAAACTGGTATATACTGGCATAAAATTAGTATATAAAGCCATTGAAAACTATAGCCATAAAATTTATAGATAGAAGCTTCAATTGGAAGCAAAATCCAAAGCAGAATTTAGACTTGAAAACTGGTACATGCTGGCATAAAATTGGTATATAAAGCCATAGAACACTATAGCCGAAAATTTTAAAGATAGCAGCTTCAAATGGAAGCGAAAACTCAAAGCAGAATTTAGAATTGAAAACTGATATATACCGGCATAAAATTGGTATATAAAGCCATAGAACACTATAGCCGCAAAATTTAAAGATAGAAGCTTCAAATGGAAGCAAAAATCCAAAGCAGAATTTAAACTTGCAAACTGGTATATACTGGCTTATAATTGGTATATAAAGCCATAGAACACTATAGCCGCAAAATTTAAAGATAGAAGCTTTAAATGAAAGCAAAAATCCAAAGGAGAATTTAAACTTGAAAACTTGTATATACTGGCATAAAATTGGTAAATAAGGCCATAGAACACTATAGCCGCTTAAGTTTGTTTCTTAAATTATAATTATACAAGTTTTATTTCTTTTTACGTCGTTTCAAGTCCCGTCACAATTTTCTCGGAAAAAATTTCAAATTGTTAGGGAACTTTACTAAGAAATTGTTATTAACATTTTTCTGTTAGTTCGTGGAAACAATTTTATGCAAAGTTGTTGATAAAACTTTTTGTTAGGATGATGGAAACATACTTTAAGTGTTAATTCAAGGTCTGATCAATCTCAGTTCTAAAATTTAGTTTTTGAACAAAATAGGAGTTTAAATTAGACGTACAGTGTTTTTTACGCATTGCCATTTAACAAAGTACATGTAAAAAAAAGTATTTTGATTTCGAACTGCTAATTGGTTGTTTTCAATCGTAAAAAAAGAGCAAATTCAAAGAATCTCCCTCAATTGAAAAATTCTACCCTATTTCAGTGTTCATATTTCCAACCAAACTGCCAAGTCAGTGATTTATAAATGCTGACTATGAATAGTCTAAAGTCTTAAACTCCAAACCACATTTGTTTGCACTTTGAAATAAATGCGGAAAATAGAATAGAAATAAGCACTTTTCCAAGTAGAATAACTTAAACATTAAGAGATACCTTCTTCTGAAATGAACCCTCCTGGATCAAATCAGGGATCAGTGCACCCCCCCCCCCCTTCTCCAATCAATATTACTATTTATGCCAACTAAAAACAGATTTTTCCGCCTTTTCAACTCTGAATCTAGTTTCTAAAGTCAAATGCGACATTTTTTATTCCAAGATTTCGACATTTATATTTTTCAAAGATAGGCAACCAGCTCCATAAATTCCTACCACTGCTTCTTGTCGGTGCTTTCTAACATTAAATATATACTAAAAGTGCAATTTCGTCACTACCAGGTGGAATCAGTTATTTTGAAAGGACCAAAGTCAAAATGACAACCCCAAAGCACTAAATGTGAATATTTTAGAAGCTAATAGAGTTTATCTTTATTTTCACCGATTCCAACTTTTAAGTATTTTGGCTATAATTTCAACTCCAACCCTAAAGCTTTCATCTGGAACAACTCTGATTTCAATTTCCTTTGGGGTAAGCTTTACACCAGGCTCTTAGTCTTGTATTTTCCGCAATATTGACTTGTTCCTGGAAATGGGGTTTAAAACCAAGAGTATATACACCCTAGGGGATACAGAATGGACACAGTGATTTAAAAAAGTATTGCTGTAAGATTATCTAACCATAAAGTAGTATTGAAATAATCTCGAAGCCTCTTTTAAAGAGTGCAAAACCATTTTATAAGACTCACCTGCAAAAAGGAGAATTGAGACTTGACTTGCAAAAAGGATGGGAACCCCTCGGTTAAAGGAATAATGTATGGAGAGTGGGCGGTCCTTAATATTTTAGAAATTATTGATTTTAGACTTAATATTATATATATTATTGTCAATTTGTCCCAATTCAAATTTAAACGCGTACAAATATTTTCTGTGTAAAGGACTAAACGAGCTATAGTTCATCGAACTCTATTTTTCTTTATTTACATGTTTTGAGTATCTTTTAACTTGTGCCGTTGAGATAATAATTAAAGTAGATTTTATTTTTAATAGTAAAATCACAAAAATCATTTTTTTTTAATTCAAAGAATTTACATCGCCTGAAAAGTCTTTTGATGAACATCAATTTTTTAATTAGTTTTTCTATTCAAAGCCAAAGCTTACATTCGCCTTTGAACTCCCTACTCTTTTAATGCTCAACTGTATAGATTGTGAGCATGGTTGCCAATCAATAGAGCAGCAGCTCTGATTGTGAGTCCCTCCTTTTAGTTACGAAGATAACACCGGAGAGTTATTGCTCACTCGAAGGGAATATTATGAAAAAATAAAAGAGCAGTATCAATTGATTTTGAAACATCATGGTTGTTTTTCTGAAAATTTAGCTTCAACCACTCAACATCACGGTCCCAGATTCAACGCTGAACAATATATTTCCTTGTTGTTTGTCATCCCTTGATGCTTTGTATTTATTTGTTAACGGGTAGTTGCATTCTTCACCCATAATAATGTTAGCCTTTCCTCATTTAATTGCAAAAAAAATCAGGTTGCAAAACAAAGTATTAAAATGATATAGAAATTTGAATTATAATGGAAGGAAACATGATAATCTTATTAATCTATTGCACATTGTAAAATAAGAATTCCATTATTTTAATGTTTTCGGTTTGTAATGTATCCTATACATCCTAGTGTTGTATTTAAAACCATCAGAGAAAGGGAAGATGAAGCGTCAGAAAAGCGGCTATGATATTTGGAAAGAACATAAAATGTGAAAAAAATTTTCTAATCTTATTGTTTCATTTTCTTTCAGAGGAGCTGTAAACATCCAGTGTTACTAAAACAAGCAAAATTGACGAAAAAATGTATTATTCTATGCAACAGATGTTTTGTTCTGGGGGATAATCCCACCAAATCGTGTTTGAAGCCCCAAAAACAAATGTAGAGAAGTTCACTGTAAAGCGGCTAAATTCAGTAATACCTTTCCACAAATTGACCGTGCCAAACCCATCTTAGGCCAACTCTTTCCTATAAACACTCCCGAAAATAAAGTAGGTGAACTTATCGGTTTAGCGGCTGATAGGCTCATACCCAGCTTAAACTACGTGTCCAATGGACAAACATAAAACAGAGGCTCATTTTACAAAGGATTTTCCTCACCTGACTAGTTTGCAGATGACTTAGGATTCTCTCACGAATCTTCTTTTTAACTAGCCCGTTTGGTTTTGTCAGTAAAACTGACAGCAGTCAACCAGTAACCATTCAGGTTGAGCATGAGACTGTTGGTCATACAAATATTTTCTTACAAAAAACTAATTATACTCTTCTTGTCTTTTGTTTACCTTCTCTGACGATAAGAGCTATCTATTAGGTTTGCTATCGCTTTTTTTTCTAAAGAGGGGGCAGAGAAGATTTATTAACCTATGCACTTTTACCTAAAACACATAGATTAGGGCAGGATTTAATCAGCGCTTTCGTTCGGAAAAGAGGGAGGCGAGCTTTGGTTTATATTAGAGAATGACATGCAGAAGTCTTTGGTACTCACGTGTTACAGCGACCAAACTTTGTTCTTGATCTGTAATGAAATCGATTTTCTATGGTCGCTCAGCTTAGCCTGAGCGAGAGAAATTACTTTGCAGGTATATTATAATTAAATATTTAATATATAGAGGTGGTTAGGTTAGATTAAGTATTTAATGAAATGCGTTCTGGGCGACCTAAATTCCATAATTCTTTGTTGTAATTTCCATAATTTTGTTAGTAAAGCATTATATTTTCATAATATTTTGGCTCCTTATTTAGGATTAATCAAGAAAAACTTTCCACAAAAAAAGTTTTTCAAAGAAAAGTAAAGAACTCCATTAAACCAAAAATAAGCAAAACATAAAATCAAATAATCTAACAACCGTGAAACTACCACAAATCAGCATCGGTAAATAAATAAAACCCCAAACGAACAGAAATTACAATAAATAAAAGAGTCAAACTCAAAACAAGCAGAAATTAACATGAGTAGGGCTCAAATCCTCTATGCCTTCCCAAGGCCAGAACATAATTTGCAGATTACTGAAAAAATATAAATGTTTTTTTAATTTCATAACTTTAGTAAATCAAATAGTATTAACATTTTAATTACTAAATATCAGTATATGTATATTAAACTGACAATTCACATTCATTTGTATTTTTCCAGTAAAATGCAAATTAGGTTCTGGCCTTGGGAAGGGATAAGGGTTTTGAGCCCTACTTGGGGAAATGGTGGGCGTGGAAGGGGTATTAGTTGCCTTCCAATCACTTTCGAGTATTAAAATGGGCACTAGCCATTCCAATTTTCTATCGAATGAGCCCTTTTCCGAATTTCTACGACAACTCCTTCTATACAAAGTGCCCTGGTATGGAAAAAAAAAATAATAATATATTGTGCCAACATCGTTCTTTACTTAGACAGCGCGATTGCGCTGCCTATGATTAACCTAATTCCAATTCTTTTGTGTTATTGCTATAACACGTAACTACCAAGTCTTCTTAGCCATTTAGTTGCCAAATAAATCAGGATTAAGATCCTTTGAATTGCGTAAAGTCGTCATATAAGTAGTAAGGCATCTAGTACCACTGATCCCACATTGAATTACACATGGATGCGTGTGTAGTTTAACCGGTACATTGGCTTACCAGGGTCAGTCACCTATTACTATGAACGGTACTTGCCTTAGCAGACGGGTTTCTGCAAAGTGTTATGGGCTTCCTTTAAAAAATACCAGTTAAAAAAAAAAAAAACATGTATCAATGATCTTTCTTCTGGCAAAAAAAAATACAAATTCCAATCAAAACTGGTCAAACGTGTTAATAACCTGTAAGTTATAGCTATCTGATAACTCGTTCAGTATCGCAAATATTATTAGCGGTATCAATGGTATTTCATTTGCGTAAAGCTATCTCGATTTGACAAAACTTTTATCGTTCGCGTAAAACTAATTCAATTTGCAAAAATGGTATTCAATTTGCGTAACTCTGCTCTGAATGTCATTAATGAGAATGTAAATAATATAGAATGGCATTGTGACTTGATCTAGGTTTACCTCTCCGATGTGGCCTGTATAATACAAAAGTAACGTTTGAAAAGTATTGTCAATTTAAAATAGGATCTTACGGTCCCTTCGTCCCCCCATGTCGGTGGGGTTGTGGTAGGTAGGAAAGGGGGAGGGGGAGTCAATTTTGGGGATATCTGAAAACAAGTACCATTCATGGTGATGTTAGCTCAATGTTGGATCGTTTTAAATACTTCAGCTTATCTATTCATCTGTGCTAAATAAAAATCTTGAATCTGGAAAATGAAAAAATAAGTATTTAAACAAAATGTACGATGCTGCTAATTAAAGAATAGTAGGCTACACTCAGAATTGTTTGCATGAGGGTTCAGTTAAAGAGGTCTCACTTGCACGAGGGTTCAGATGCATGGGGGATCACTTGCTTAGGGCTCAGTTACACGGGCCATGGGGCACACACAAAAGCCAAATGAATGACATTGCGACTTGACCTAGCTTTATCTCTCCGAAGTGGTCTGTATAATACACATCTGGGGAGGGGAGAATGGAGGCAAGTATTTAGTTTGAAAAATGCTAGGAGGACTTGAGTTTTGTGGGTAGGGTGAAAAATGGTACTTATTCAATATCCTGGTAAACATTATACCTCATTCTTTTATTCTAACTTAACTTCTAGGAATAGGACTTCATTCCATCGGCTAAATCAGTTTATTCATCTATAACAGTGAACAAAAAGACTATTAATTCTCCGTATTCTTCTGATCATGCGCACATTCCTCCTTCTCTCTTCTTCTTCTGATCATGCGCCCACTCCTCCTTCTCACTCGAGGTCAGTTGACGTTTAAGTATCCGGTAAAAGTTGCATGTTCCACTCGTTCTCCACAGCTCATAATATCCAACATGAGTAATATAGTGTGAGTCATCGATCTTAGGTTCCCCATCTAGACATGAAAATTAAAAGGCTTAAAATATATGGAATTTGTATAAGCTGTAATGGGCAAAAATTATTACTTCACGACCGATCTTATATACATAAAGATAATGTATTAAAAAGACCGTAAATTTTTTTTTTCAGTGTAAGCCCGTGAATCTTCTATAGCGATCATCTTATAGCAGATAACTAAGGGGGGTTCAGTTACATGGGGGTTCAGTTAAAGAGGGCTCAGTTGCATGGGGGATTCAGAAGCTTGGGATTCAGTTAAAGAATACCTCCTAGACCGATGCATTTTTTTAATGTATTTTATAGCTATTATCAAAACATCTAGCATAAAAAGCAAGGTCTTTCAGAGGGGGCAGCTCACTTCATATACGTGATAATTTGCATTCGTCTTAGTTTTTAATGATGTTCCTTATTTTCACTTGAAAATGCTGTTTTCGCAAGAAAATAGCTGGTCTTTAGCAAACTTAGACATAGCTAGTTGAAACTCTGCATAAATATCTTGATTTTTAGCCTAATTGCGTAGGTACTAAAGGAATATTGAACATTTTTTCTGATTTTGTGTTTTCGCAAGAAAATAGCTGGTCTTTAGCAAACTTAGCCATAGCTAGTTGAAACTCTGCATAAATATCTTCATTTTTAGCCTAATTGTGTAGGTACTAAAGGAACATTGAACTTTTTTTTCTGATTTTGTGTGTTTTCGCAAGAAAATAGCTGATCTTTAGCAAACTTCGCCATAGCTAGTTGAAACTCTGCATAAATATCTTCATTTTTTAGCCTAATTGCGTAGGTACTAAAGGAACATTGAACATTTTTTCTGATTTTGTGTGTTTTCGCAAGAAAATAACTGGTTTTTAGCAAACTTAGCCATAGCTAGTTCAAACTCTACATAAATATCTTCATTTTTAGCCTAATTGCGTAGGTACTAAAGGAACATGGAACATTTTTTTTGATTTTGTGTGTTTTCGCAAGAAAATGGCTGGTCTTTAGCAAACTTAGCCATAGCTAGTTGAAACTGCATAAATATCTTCATTTTTAGCCTAATTGCGAAGGTACTAAAGGAACATTGAACATTTTTCTGATTGAAACTCTGCATAAATATCTTCATTTTTAGCCTAATTGTGTAGGTACTAAAGGAACATTGAACTTTTTTTTCTGATTTTGTGTGTTTTCGCAAGAAAATAGCTGATCTTTAGCAAACTTCGCCATAGCTAGTTGAAACTCTGCATAAATATCTTCATTTTTTAGCCTAATTGCGTAGGTACTAAAGGAACATTGAACATTTTTTCTGAATTTGTGTTTTCGCAAGAAAATAACTGGTCTTTAGCAAACTTAGCCATAGCTAGTTGAAACTCTACATAAATATCTTCATTTTCTAGCCTAATTGCGTAGGTACGAAAAGAACATTGAACATTTTTTCTGATTTTGTGTGTTTTCGCAAGAAAATAGCTGGTCTTTAGCAAACTTAGCCATAGCTAGTTGAAACTCTGCATAAATATCTTCATTTTTAGCCTAATTGCGAAGGTACTAAAGGAACATTGAACATTTTTCTGATTTTGTGTGTTTTCGCAAGAAAATAACTGGTCTTTAGCAAACTTAGCCATAGCTAGTGGAAACTCTACATAAATATCTTCATTTTTAGCCTAATTGCGTAGGTACTAAAGGAACATTGAACATTTTTTCTGATTTTGTGTGTTTTCGCAAGAAAATAGCTGATCTTTAGCAAACTTAGCCATAGCTAGTTGAAACTCTGCATAAATATCTTCATTTTTAGCCTAATTGCGAAAGTACTAAAGGAACATTGAACATTTTTCTGATTTTGTGTGTTTTTTGCAAGAAAATAGCTGGTCTTTAGCAAACTTAGCCATAGCTAGTTAAAACTCTACATAAATATCTTCATTTTTAGCCTAATTGCGTAGGTACTAATGGTACATTGAACATTTTTTCTGATTTTGTGTGTTTTCGCAAGAAAATAGCTGGTCTTTAGCAAACTTAGCCATAGCTAGTTGAAACTCTGCATAAATATCTTCATTTTTAGCCTAATTGTGTAGGTACTAAAGGAACATTAAACTTTTTTTTTCTGATTTTGCGTGTTTTCGCAAGAAAATAGCTGATCTTTAGCAAACTTCGCCATATCTAGTTGAAACTCTACATAAATATCTTCATTTTTTAGCCTAATTGCGTAGGTACTAAAGGAACATTGAACATTTTTTCTGATTTTGTGTGTTTTCGCAAGAAAATAACTGGTCTTTAGCAAACTTAGCCATAGCTAGTTGAAACTCTACATAAATATCTTCATTTTTTAGCCTAATTGCGTAGGTACTAAAGGAACATTGAGAATTTTTTCTGATTTTGTCTGTTTTTGCAAGAATATAGCTGGTCTTTAGCAAACTTACCCATAGCTAGTTGAAACTCTGCATAAATATCTTCATTTTTAGCGTAATTACGTAGGTACTAAAGGAACATTGAACATTTTTCTGATTTTGTGTGTTTTCGCAAGAAAATAACTGGTCTTTAGCAAACTTAGCCATAGCTAGTGGAAACTCTACATAAATATCTTCATTTTTAGCCTAATTGCGTAGGTACTAAAGGAACATTGAACATTTTTTCTGATTTTGTGTGTTTTCGCAAGAAAATAGCTGGTCTTTAGCAAACTTAGCCATAGCTAGTTGAAACTCTGCATAAATATCTTCATTTTTAGCCTAATTGCGAAGGTACTAAAGGAACATTGAACATTTTTATGATTTTGTGTTTTTTTTGCAAGAAAATAGCTGGTCTTTAGCAAACTTAGCCATAGCTAGTTAAAACTCTACATAAATAACTTCATTTTTAGCCTAATTGCGTAGGTACTAAAGGAACATTGAACATTTTTTCTGATTTTGTGTGTTTTAGCAAGAAAATATCTGGTCTTTAGCAAACTTAGCAATAGCTAGTTGAAACTCTTCATAAATATCTTAATTTTTATACTAATTGCGAATGTACTAAAGGAACATTTAACATTTTTTCTGATTTTGTGTGTTTTTTGCAAGAAAATAGCTGGTCTTTAGCAAACTTAGCCATAGCTAGTTGAAACACCGCTTAAATATCTTAATTTTCAGCCTAATTGCGTAGCCACTAAAGGGACATTGACAATGTTTTTCTGATTTTGTGTGTTTTCGCAAGAAAATACCTGGTGTTTAGCAAACTTAGCCATAGCTAGTTGAAGCTCTGCATAAATATCTTAATTTTTAGCCTAATTGCGTAGGTACTAAAGGAAAATTGAACATTTTTTCTGATTTTGTATGTTTTCGCAAGAAAATAGCTGGTCTTTAGCAAACTTAGCCATAGCTAGTTGAAACTCTACATAAATATCTTCATTTTTAGCCTAATTGCGTAGCTACTAAAGGAACATTTTTGTTGTATCTATTTGTATAAATATTCCGTTTTTTAGAGTTTTTGTTACTATTGAGTCTTAAGTGCATTAAATCAAGAATTAGAATATTTAATCAACTGTTTGAGTTTTCAGACATAGTTTTTAGTTGTTCATGGGTGCTAGCTTCCTGGAGGGTTTTATGACTCTTCCCCGCAATAAATTCAGATGGTTTTAGGACTCATCCCCCTAGCCATAACTCCATTCAACCTTGAACGAAGATATAAAAGTTTGATGAAGTATTTTTCTACTTAACAACTACATTAATAACTTTCAAGATGAAAGGACTGTATGACACAGAATTTATCAGTTACCGAGAGTTCAATGACTCCTCCCCGCAATGACTTCCAGGGGTTTTATGACTCCTCCCAAGAATGAATTCAGATGGTTTTAGGACTCATCCACCTAGCCATAACTCCATTCAACCTTGAGCGAAGATATAAAAGTTTGATGAAGTATTTTTCTACTTAACAACTACATTAATAACTTCCAAGATGATAGGACTGTATGACACAGAATTTATCCGTTTGAAAAAATCATCATGTGGTGTTATATTTGAATGTGCATTTTTATTATTGTCTATGGAACGCGAAGAAATTAACTGTTATCATTGGATAGTGAACTATAATATGTTTGAGTATGATAAAAGCTTGTGGAGTACTACATTACGTCATATAAACAGACTAGGATTCTATGATAGAGTGATTACACCACTTAATAATGCTGGTTGGGAACTGAGAAATGTTCAGGAGAAAGTCAGTGAAATTTGCAGCTTTTTCGGGGTTGAAGCGCTCTACGTAAAGTGCAATGTACCTACAGATAAAGTTTTAATTCAAAAGTGTGACCCTAGGATTCCACTTTTTCAATCTAGAAGAGTTTAAGTGTCCTAAATTTGAAGGGGGTTATCACCGTCCTGAAGACGAGGTTAGGTTCTTCGCACAGTGGATACCTAAGAACATACCTGATCGTGATAAATCCATAAGACATGGTAAAAACTTTTCTATATCATGGGACCATCGTTTGCGGATGTTTAAGAGTGAACTCTAAGTACTATTTTTTATGTAAACATTTGTTGTTGTGTTTTTTTTTCTCAAAAAAAAAAAATTTGTTACTACGTTTAAGCAATAACTATATTTAAGCTTAACCTGTCCTTATTCTTTATAATATTTCTATTGTAAGCAAGTAAAAAACTCTTTCCTGAAGTCACCTCTTTGATACACAATGCATAGACTTTATTTAAGAAACTATGAAAACATTGTAAGTAAGTAAGTAACAAATTCTTTCTTGAAGTCACCTCTTGGATGCACAATGCATGCACTTCATATAGGAAATTAATAAACAAATGTAAGTAAGTAGTAAATTCCTTCTTGATTTCACCTGCTGGATAAACAAAGACATTTCGTTCAAGAAATTATAACAAAATTCTAAGTAAGTAACAAACTCTTTATTGTTTACACGACTTAGATACACGATGTAGAAATTTAATTCAAGAAATTATGAAACAATTCTCAGTAAGTAACAATTTCTTTCTTGAAGTCAACTCTTGGATACACAATACGGAAATTTCAGTCAAGAAATTATGAAAATATTTGTAAGTAAGTAACAAACTCTTTATTGATTTCACCTCTTGGATATACAGTACAGATACTTGATTCAAGAAATTATGAAAAAATCGCAAGTAAGTAACTTTTTTTTTCTCTTTATCACAAACAATTTTCACTTAGCTACATGATGTAGAAATTTAATTCAAGAAATTATTAAAAAATTCTCAGTTAGTAACAATTTCTTTCTTGAAGTCAACTCTTGGATACACAATGCGGAAATTTCATTAAAGAAATTATGAAAAAATTGTAAATAAGTAGCAAATTCTTTCTTGAATTCACCTATTGGATAAGCAAAAATAGATTTCGTTCAAGAAATTATGACAAAATTCTAAGTAAGTAACAAACTCTTTATTGTTTTCACGAGTTAGATATACGATGTAGAAATTAAATTCAAGAAATTATGAAAAAATTCACAGTAAGTAACAATTTATTTCTTGAAGTCAACTCTTGGACACACAATACAGAAATTTCATTCAAGAAATTATGAAAATATTTGTAAGTAAGTAACAAACTCTTTATTGATTTCACCTCTTGGATATACGGTACAGATACTTCATTCAAGAAATTATGAAAAAATCGCAAGTAAGTAACTTTTTTTTCTCTTTATCACAAACAATTTCACTTAGCTACACGATGTAGAAATTTAATTCAAGAAATTATGAAAAAATTCTCAGTAAGTAACAATTTCTTTATTGAAGTCAACTCTTGGATACACAATACGGATATTTCATTCAAGAAATTATGAAAAAATTGTAACTAAGTAGCAAATTCTTTCTTCAATTCACCTGTTGGATAAACACAAAGACATTTCGTTCAAGAAATTATGAGAAAATTCTAAGTAAGTAACAAACTCTTTATTGTTTTCACGAGTTAGACATACGATGTAGAAATTAAATTCAAGAAATTATGAAAAAATTCTCAGTAAGTAACCATTTCTTTCTTGTAGTCAACTCTTGGATACACAATACGGAAATTTCATTCAAAAAATTATGAAAATATTTGTAAGTAAGTAACAAACTCTTTATTGATTTCACCTTTTGGATATACAGTACAGATACTTCATTCAAGAAATTGTGAAAAAATCACAAGTAAGTAACTTTTTTTTCTCTCTTTATCACAAACAATTTTCACTTAGCTACACGATGTACAAATTTAATTCAAGAAATTATGAAAAAATTCTCAGTAAGTAACAATTTCTTTCTTGAAGTCAACTCTTGGATACACAATACGGAAATTTAATTCAAGGAATTATGAAAAAATTGTAACTAAGTAGCAAATTCTTTCTTGAATTCACCTGTTGGATAAACAAAAAGGCATTTCGTTCAAGAAATTATGACAAAATTCTAAGTAAGTATCAAACTCTTTATTGTTTTCACGAGTTAGATATACGATGTAGAAATTAAATTCAAGAAATTATGAAAAAATTCTCAGTCTAAGTAGCAAATTCTTTCTTGAATTCACCTGTTGGATAAACAAAAAGACATTTCGTTCAAGAAATTATGACAAAATTCTAAGTAAGTAACAAACTCTTAATTGTTTTCACGAGTTAGATAAACGATGTAGAAATTAAATTCAAGAAATTATGAAAAAATTCTCAGTAAGTAACCATTTCTTTCTTAAGTCAACTCTTGGATACACAATACGGAAATTTCATTCAAGAAATTATGAAAAAATTGTAACTAAGTAGCAAATTTTTTCTTGAATTCACCTGTTGGATAAACAAAAAGACATTTCGTTCAAGAAATTATGACAAAATTCTAAGTAAGTAACAAACTCTTTATTGTTTTCACGAGTTAGATATACGATGTAGAAATTAAATTCAAGAAATTATGAAAAAATTCTCAGTCTAAGTAGCAAATTCTTTCTTGAATTCACCTGTTGGATAAACAAAAAAGCATTTCGTTCAAGAAATTATGACAAGATTCTAAGTAAGTAACAAACTCTTTATTGTTTTCATGAGTTAGATATACGATGTAGAAATTAAATTCAAGAAATTATGAAAAAATTCTCAGTAAGTAACAGTTTCTTTCTTGAAGTCAACTCTTGGATACACAGTACGGAAATTTCATTCAAGAAATTATGAAAATATTTGTAAGTAAGTAACAAGCTCTTTATTGACTTCACCTCTTGAATATACGGTACAGATACTTCATTCAAGAAACGTGATTAAACACGTTTTGAAACTACATGCTATTTGCATGCCTTTCCTTGGCACCTTTCAAAACGAGCGGGGATTCCCCACTGGTTCCTACACATTGCAAAAAGTGAGCAGTACGAAAACTCCACGTTTTCAGCCAGACTGGTTTTTTCGACAACACTCCTTTTTAGTGACCAATCAGAGACAACGGAGGTTGCTCAATATACAATAACTTGATTGGTGATTCGTTACACACCACGACGGCGCATACATAGTGAGAGAGACATGCAAAGTCGACATAGCTTTATTTAATTTTTTTAAGGTTAATTTAGACGAGGTTACGTGCGCGTGAATTCAAGAAGGAATTTACTACTTACTTACAATTTTTTCATAATTTCTTTAATGAAATTTCTGCATTGTGTATCCAAGAGGTGACTTCAAGAAAGAATTTGTTACTTACTTACTTACAATTTTTTCATAGTTTCTTAAATGAAATTTCTGCATTGTGTATCCAAGAGGTGACTTCAGGAAAGAGTTTGTTACTTGCTTACAATAGAACTATTCTAAAGAATAAAGACGGGTTAAGCTTAAAGATATTTATTGCTTAAACGTATTAACAGATTTTTTTTGACAAAAAAAAAACACAACAACAAATGTTTACATAAAAAATAGTACTTAGAGTTCACTCTTAAACATCCACAAACAATGGTCCCATGATATAGAAAAGTTTTTACCATGTCTTATGGATTTATCACGATCAGGTATGTTCTTAGGTATCCACTGTGCGAAGAACCTAACCTCGTCTTCAGGACGGTGATAACCCCCTTCAAATTTAGGACACTTAAACTCTTCTAGATTGAAAAAGTGGAATCCTAGGGTCACACTTTTGAATTAAAACTTTATCTGTAGGTACATTGCCCTTTACGTAGAGCGCTTCAACCCCGAAAAAGCTGCAAATTTCACTGACTTCCTCCTGAATATTTCTCAGTTCCCGACCAGCATTATTAAGTGACGTAATCACTCTATCATAGAATCCCAGTCTGTTTATATGACGTAATGTAGTACTCCACCAGCTTTTATCATACTCAAACATGCTATAGTTCACTATCCAATGATAACAGTCAATTTCTTCGAGTTTCAAAGACAATAATAAAAATGCACATTCAAATATAACACCACAAGATGATTTTTTCAAACTGATAAATTCTGTGTCATACAGTCCTATCATCTTGGAAGTTATTAATGTAGTTGTTAAGTAGAAAAATACTTCATCAAACTTTTATGTCTTCGATCAAAGTTGAATTGAGTTATGGCTAGGTGGATGAGTCCTAAAACCATCTGAATTCATTGTGGGGAGGAGTCATAAAACCCCTGGAAGTCATTGCGGGGAGGAGTCATTGAACTCTCGGTAACTGATAAATTCTGTGTAATACAGTCCTATCATCTTGGAAGTTATTAATGCAGTTGATAAGTAGAAAAATACTTCATCAAACTTTTATATCTTCGCTCAAGGTTGAATGGAGTTATGGCTAGGGGGATGAGTCCTAAGAACATCTGAATTCATTGGAGGGAGGAGTCATAAAACCCTTCAGGAACCTAACACCCATGAACATCTAAAAAACTATGTCTGAAAACTCAAACAGCTAAATAAATATTCTAATTCATGATTTCAGGCACGTAAGGATCAATAGTAACCGAAACTCTAAAAAACGGAATATTGATACCCATAGATACAACAAAAATGTTCCTTTAGTAGCTACGCAATTAGGCTAAAAACGAAAATGTTTATGCAGAGTTTCAACTAGCTATGGCTAAGCTTGCTAAACATCAGCTATTTTCTTGTAAAAACACACAAAATCGGAAAAAATGTTCAATGTTCCTTTAGTACCTACGCAATTAGGCCAACTATTAAGATATTTATGCAAAGCTTCAACTAGCTATGACTAAGTTTGCTAAAGACCAGTTATTTTCTTGCGAAAACACAAAAAATTAGAAAAAAATTTTCAATGTTCCTTTAGTAGCTACGCAATTAGGCTAAAAATTAAGATATTTATGCGGAGTTTCAACAAGCTATGGCTAAGTTTGCTAAAGACCAGCTATTTTCTTGTAAAAAACACACAAAATCAGAAAAATGTTCAATGTTACTTTAGTACCTTCGCAATTAGGCTAAAAATGAAGATATTTATGCAGAGTTTCAACTAGCTATGGCTAAGTTTGCTAAAGACCAGCTATTTTCTTGCGAAAACACACAAAAGCAGAAAAAAGGTTCAAGGTTCCTTTAGTACCTACGCAATTAGGCTAAAAATGAAGATATTTATGTAGAGTTTCAACTAGCTATGGCTAAGTTTGCTAAAGACCAGTTATTTTCTTGCGAAAACACACAAAATCAGAAAAAATGTTCAATGTTCCTTTAGTACCTACGCAATTAGGCTAAAAAATGAAGATATTTATGCAGAGTTTCAACGAGCTATGGCTGAGTTTGCTAAAGATCAGCTAGTTTCTTGCGAAAACACACAAAATCAGAAAAAAAATGTTCAATGTTCCTTTAGTACCTACGCAATTAGGCTAAAAATGAAGATATTTATGCAGAGTTTCAACTAGCTATGGCTAAGTTTGCTAAAGAACAGCTATTTTCTTGTAAAAAACACACAAAATCATAAAAATGTTCAATGTTCCTTTAGTACCTTTGCAATTAGGCTAAAAATGAAGATATTTATGCAGAGTTTCAACTAGCTATGGCTAAGTTTGCTAAAGACCAGCTATTTTCTTGCAAAAACACACAAAATCAGAAAAAATGTTCAATGTTCCTTTAGTACCTACGCAATTAGGCTAAAAAAGAAGATATTTATGTAGAGTTTCAACTAGCTATTGCTAAGTTTGCTAAATACAAGTTATTTTCTTGATAAAACACAAAATCAGAAAAAATGTTCAATGTTCATTTATTACCTACGCAATTAGGATAAAAAAGGAATATATTTATGTAAAGTTTAAAATAGCTATTGCGAAGTTTGATAAAGACCAGCTATTTTCTTGCGAAAACACACAAAATCAGAAAAAAAATGTTCAATATTCCTTTAGTACCTACGCAATTAGGCTAAAAATGAAGATATTTATGCAGAGTTTCAACTAGCTATGGCTATGTTTGCTAAAGACCAGCTATTTTCTTGCGAAAACACACAAAATAAAAAAAAATGTTCAATGTTCCTTTAGTACCTACGCAATTAGGCTAAAAATGAAGATATTTATGCAGAGTTTCAACTAGCTATGTCTAAGTTTGCTAAAGACCAGCTATTTTCTTGCGAAAACAGCATTTTCAAGTGGAAATAAGGAGCATCGTTAAAAACTAAGACGAATGGAAATTATCCCGTATATGAAGTGAGATGTCCCCTCCGAAATACCTTGCTCTTTATGCTAGACGTTTTGGTAATAGCTATAAAATACATTAAAAAAATATATCTGTCGAGGAGGTATTCTTTAACTGAATCCCAAGCTTCTGAATCCCCCATGCAACTGAACCCTCTTTAACTGAACCCTCATGTAACTGAACCCTCCTTAGCTATCTGATAAATGGTGCTTACCATAGAAGTTGCACGGGCTTACACTGAAAAAAAATTTTTTTTTGACGGTCTTTTTAATACATTATCTTTATGTATATAAGATCGATCGTGAAGTAATAATTTTTGCCCATTACAGCTTATACAAATTCCATATATTTTAAGCCTTTTAATTTTCATGTCTAGATCGGGAACCTAAGATCGATGACTCACACTATATTACTCATGATGGATATTATGAGCTGTGGAGAACGAGTAGAATATGCAATTTTTACCGGATACTGAGACGTCAACTGACCTCGAGTGAGAAGAAGGAGTGGGCGCATGATCAGAAGAAGAAGAGAGAAGGATGAATGTGCGCATGATCAGAAGAATACGGATAATTAATAGTCTTTTTGTTCACCTTTATAGATGAATAAACTGATTTAGCCGATGGAATGAAGTCCTATTCCTAGAAGTTAAGTTAGAATAAAAGAATGAGGTATAATGTTTACCAGGATATTGAATAAGTACCATTTTTCACCCTACCCACAAAACTCAAGTCCTCCTAGCAGTTTTTAAACTAAATACTTACCTCCATTCTCCCCTCCCCAGATGTGTATTATACAGACCACTTCGGAGAGATAAAGCTAGGTCAAGTCGCAATGTCATTCATTTGGCTTTTGTGTGTGCCCCATGGCCCGTGTAACTGAGCCCTAAGCAAGTGAACCCCCATGCATCTGAACCCTCGTGCAAGTGAGACCTCTTTAACTGAACCCTCATGCAAACAATTCTGAGTGTAGCCTACTATTCTTTAATTAGCAGCATCGTAAATTTTGTTTAAATACTTATTTTTTCATTTTCCAGATTCAAAATTTTTATTTAACACAAATGAATAGATAAGCTGAAGTATTTAAAACGAGCCAACATAGAGCTACGATCGCAATGAATGGTACTTGTTATCAGAAATCTCCAAAATTGAGACCTCCTCCCCCTCTCCTACCTTCCACTACCCCTCCGAAATGGGGGAACGAAGGGACCGTAAGATCCTATTTTAAATTTACAATACTTTTAAAACGTCACTTTTGTATTATACAGGTCACATCGGAAAGGGAAACCTAGGTCAAGTCACAATGCCATTCTATATAATTTATATCCTCATTAAGGACATTCAGAGCAGAGTTACGCAAATGTAATACCATTTTTGCAAATTGAGTTAGTTTTATGCGAACGATAAAAGTTTTGTCAAATCGAGATAGCTTTACGCAAATGAAATACCATTGATACCGCTAATAATATATGCGATACTGAACGAGTTATCAGATAGCTATAACTTACAGGTTATTAACACGTTTGACCAGTTTTGATTGGAATTTGTATTTTTTGCTAGAAGAAAGATCATTGATACATGTTTTTTTGTTTTTTTTAAACTGGTATTTTTTCAAGGAAGCCCATAACACTTTGCAGAAACCCGTCTGCTAAGGCAAGTACCGTTCATAGTAATAGGTGACTGACCCTGGTAAGTCAATGAACCGGTTAAACTACACACATATCCATGTGTAATTCAATGTGGGATCAGTGGTACTAGATGCCTTACTACTCATATACTAGCAATTTTTATGCAAGTATGTTTTTTCGGTACACAGTTTCACCCTCCTACCTCTTACAGAATATATTTTTTGTTTGTTTTTTTTTTGTTTTTTTGTTTGTTTGTTGTTTTTTTTTTTTTTATTTTTTTTTAGTAACACACTCTCGCAAGCGACACTTTTGGTAAGCTAACGATTGATTTTATCTCTGATTTTTTTTTAAATTAATTCTTATTACTAAAAAAAATATTAATCTAAGAAAAAAGAAAACTAAGGACCAGTCGGGTTCAACGTTCATTGTTTGCCAATTAAAGTCAAAAACACTTTCCTTGAGTAAAAGAAGCGTTTGATAATGTTGGGCCTAATCAAACAGCTCATGGTAACGAACTGTTTAACTATATAAAAAATATAGTTTTGATAACAATAGATATACCAAAGGAATCAAGTTTTTTGTTTTGATTCAAAATACATAAAGTTCATTAGCTTTAGATTTACCCGTCGAAAGTAACGAGCCTGAGAAAATTTGCCCAATTTTTGAAAAAGGGAGAAAACACCCCCAACGCGTCGAGCAATCTTCATAAATATCATGCTGTCAGATTCAGCATACCAGGGAATCCTACTGGAGAGGTTTCAACAGGAACGGATTTAAGTTTTGATGAGCCATGTGTGATGAGTTATGAGCCAAAAGCAATGCAAGAGAGAGGTGATACTGAGCCCTCTGCTGCCATTCTTGGAAGTATAAGTGGCCACGGGATTCCTGTGTTGTTCTAATTTCACTTTTCTGTGAATAGACAGCGCAGCAGCAAAGTGCACTTGGCACTTTGAAGATAAATCACATCAGTCCAGTCTTCTTCACGAACAAAATCGCTCAGTATTTTTTTTTACGCCCCTCAGTACTGTGCACGCCCTTAGGTCCAAGCCTACTGGGTGGGTGTGTAAATCATGGCCTGGGTTTCAAGCTCCTACATGCACAAATATGGAATTTTGCATTTCTTTTTTCCAAAAGAAAGATCACGGATGCGTGTTTATTTATTTATTTTCTTTTTCCCAGGGGTGATCGTATCGAACAAGTTATACTAGAAGATCTGGAGAGGGCTCATTTGACTGGAAATGAAAAGGTCTAGTGCCCTATTTAAATGACCGAGAAGATTGGAGGGAAGCTAGCCCCTTCCCCATTACCCCTTTTCCCCAAAATGGTCCGATCAACATTTTGAGTAAGCCATTTTGTTCAGCACAGCTCAAGGATCCAATAACTATGCCTTTAGAGATAACATAACCCCCCGCAGCCCCCGAGAAAAGGGCTGTAAGCTACGAAATGTACCCATTGTTCACGTATAGCAGACCTATTTGTTATTAGGAAGAATATAGACATTTTTTCTTGGAGGGGGGGATTTTCTGCTTGGGGGAATTTTCAATGGTGAAAACTTTCCATGAAGAGGGAAGTTTCCGGGGATGAGCTTTCCTGGGGAAGTTTTACACTGCAAAATTTGCCAGAATTTCTATACAAAATTCTTTTTTTTGGTCTGGCTTTGTATTTGTCAACTAAATTTAATATGTGGTGATATTCAAGAGAAATTTTCAGCGGGGTTGGAATTGTCTGAAGATTTTTTTCATAAGGGCGTGAGAGAAATTTCCAGGGGAAAAATTCTTCATGTGAAAATTTTCCGCGGGAGGAACTTTCCACTGGATGTGAGGGGGATTTCCAGAAAAAAAATTCCACGGAGGAAGGATTCTTTATATGTTTTGGAAAACTATAAGAAACTTAAGTCTTTTTCAAAAAATAGTATGCTCAGGACAATTTTAAGGACGGGATTGTCCGCAAGAATTTTTCCTGGGTGATTTACAGCAAGCATAGCCGGGCGGAATTTCCGGGGTTAGGTTGGGGGTAAGTGGTAGGATCTTTGCTTTGAGGAATTTCCTATGGGAAAGGCAATTTTTCATTTAAGGGGGCTAGATTTCCTGGCATTATTTGAAAAACGATCAATCAATCAATCAATCAAATTTGTTAATACTAAAAACAAAACAATTACAAACGTAAAGTTTATACACGCCCAAGAAGTACAGCTTGTAAAGGGACAAAAAAAAACAAAATAACACAATATTCTAAACCAAAAAAAAAAAAAAAAAAAAAAAACAAAAAAAACTGGATCAAGAGACATTTATGAAAATAGGAGAATTAACAGGAAATTTCAAAAATAACTGAAAAAAAACTATATAAACGAAGAAAAGAGATTGAAAATTAGGATTAAATATTATAAAAAAAAATCAGAAAAATATATTGAATGAAAAAAAGACATAAATTTGGATGGAATGCCAAAAAAAAGAAAAAAAGGGGGGGGGGGAATACTATACTGAAAAGACCCGGTGAGAAACTGCCTTTGAAGAAAGAGATAGAGGGACGTCTGGAGCGATGGAGTTCCATAGTAAAATAGATTGATAAACAGGAGACCTCTGACCTGCTGTTGATGATCGTTTAGGTAAAATGAATCTGCGATAAGAACTACGTAAAAAAGAAGAGTACCTACCTGAGCCTGACAGAAAGAAAAACTGTTGCAAAGATTGTGGAAGTGTACCTAGTAAAGCAGAATGGGCTAAATAAAGGTAAATTTTACTCACAATACGATCCAGCGGAGCTATTCCGGTATCATTATAAAGATCAGAGGAAGGGTAAAAAAAAGGTAGATGAAAAGTAGCCTTCACTGCCCTATTTTGGGCTCTTTGAAGTGAGCAGAGAAGAGATTTATTAGTACTACCCCAGGTAGAACAGCAATAAGAAAGGTAAGGAAAATAAAAGCATAATAAAGAGAAAGCATAACATCTGTGGGAAGACATGAGTTGACCCTGCGCAACATTGAAGATTGATGGAGGACAAAGGAGCGAGTGTGAGTTATATGTGGCTTGAAATGAAGAAAAAAGTCAAGATATGCACTCAGAAATTTTAATATAGGGGCTTGTAGTATAAAATCGATTCCATGCGCCAGGGGGGTTTATTCCATTGCGTCTCTCATACGGTAAGAAGTCCTGAATTATACTATAGCACTTTTTGGCTATTGAGACATAGCATTTGACCAGCACCAATCTTTTACTTTATAAAGAAGACCTTGAGCTATTTTTTTCACAGAATAATTGGTTTGAAGGATTTATCCCCCCCCTGAAACAAATTCCTGTGTACTTGCCTGGGCCCTGATATAGGGTTGAAAACGGGCAATAAACATTGTTTTTCAGAACCCGTTGAAACTTACGCCAGTAAGTTTCTGGGCTTGAAATGGCCCTAATGTACAAAGAAAGCATAGAGCAAAATTGACTTTCCATAAATTGGGCCCAAAAAAGAGCCATTTTTTTCTAAACAGCTTGAAACTGATACCCGTAACTGGCCCAAGGGGAATCTCATGTCCCCCAAAACTAGGTGGGAGGCACGAACCCCCCAAAAACTAGCCAAGCAGCTTTCTTTGATGGTTTGAAACTTATATATGAAAGTCCTTGGGCCAAGGGGCAAACAATTTGCAAAAACTATTTAAAAAAAAATACTGGTTCACCAGAAAATGGGGTCCGAGAGGGCTATAGTTTGTTCAATTTGCTCGAATTTTTCAAGGATTGTTGCCTGGGTTATTACAACCAAAAATATTGTTTGGAGGAGGGAGAGTGTTAGAAGGAACTGAAATGAGTCAAGTATAGCTGTAATTCTTCGAGCCAAGTGGAGCCTAATTTTGAAAAACACAGTTTGGGTGTATGGTCCCCCTTTAATTGGGCCTGAAAGCATCAACAAGATTCTGATGAAACCAAAACCTAAGTCTTTAAGTCATCAGGCCAAGAGAATACAGACATAACTGGGGGCAAAGGTAAATCGAAAGATGTTATGCGAGGGTACTGATAAAATTATATTCTACGGTCGGTCAAATAACTAGGGAAACAGAAGAACATCATGTGTTTACATGTTTTCAGAATGACATAACTAGAGTATTTTGGGAACAGCTTAAGGTATGCAGTCAAAACTTTCTGTGAGTTCTGAGGGAAGAGGGAGAAGTAAGTGTATGTTGCATTTTGACTCGGAGGAGATGGTAGAGCTAAATTAAAACACAATGTGTGCAATAAGACTTTGAAAATATGTCGGTAACGGCTGAGGAGGGGAATGGATCCGATAGAGTTTGAAAAGAAAGTCCGGGGGCAAGAGGACTTCAAATTCTGTGCTGGGAGGCGGAGAGATTTTCCCTTAGAAGGTTCGCGGTTGCTAGAGATTTTGACTAGTCATCGTGCGGAAACACTCTTGTTTATAAAATTGTTACCAATAATTTCCTGTTAAAAATTAACCTATTATAGAAGTTTTACATACTTTGATCAGTTGTTATTATACAAGTGCAGCGCATTATTATTTCTTTTGAAATTTTACAATTAAAACCCTCTAATTACAATTTACGTTTTAATTAGCTCATAATAGCAATTCGACAAAATGACTTTATTTTTATTAACGCAGTAGTAGTAAAAAGCTAAATTGTCATCCTGGATGGCAGCCAAACATGGGGCTGCACCATGCGTGGCCTGCGATCACGAACATCAACTGTTCTTCTATCTTCTTCTTCTCCCACTTTTAGCTCAGGAACATTAAATATAGGTCTGTGTAATGGGGTCAGTGCAGAATTAACAACCATTCCGATTGGCTCGAAGCCAAAGTTATTATCTTGAAGAGGCCAGTTAAGACTAAACAACTCTGACGTACGACCGTGTGGCACGTAGTGCATGTAATCACTTATAGGAAGCAAAGATTCGTAGCTGAGGTACTCTTCTGGATGGTAAGGCTGTTGCCGCTGCATCAAATCAAATGGTAGATCTCCAAAATATCCATTTGGTGCAGCATAGAGACCTACTTTTGGAAGTGGTTCCAAATTTGGGGCCTCATGATAACCTAGAAAAATGGTGAGAAATAGTTTTGTACATGCAATGTGTCGTATTATTTGTAGACTGTATACAATAACAATGGTATAATTTTATTTGTGCAACAGCCAGCAAGGGCCGAGAAAAAAAAACAAGACACCAATCAACAAGTGACATCACTTAATATCTAACACATATAAACATAGATGCGATCAACTCAAACGTAAAAAACTGACCTCAAAGGTTCAGCCCTAGTCTCTAGAATTTTGCCAGCTTTCAAATTTTCTCCAAAATCATTTTTTCCCTTTAATCAGATCCAATTATTATTATTAATAAAGAATTCCTCAAAATATTCTTTCCTTAAATCAACCAATTCTTTACACTCCCTTACAAAATGTGAAAATTTTTTCCCGCAACCCCCACAATAGTAGAGTAGTACCTTATATTTCCATGGAACTATGTTCCTTTCTGTGCTATTTGGGGAGATTACATTCCTTGGCACCTTTCCGGAGCATGTACTTATGGATTTGCTTGGTTTATGTTCCTTCCTATGCTATTTGGGGACACTATGTTCCTTCCAAAGCTATTTGGGGACACTATGTTCCTTCCAATCCTATTTGGGGACACTATGTTCCTTCCTATGGTATTCTAAGGGTTTATGTTCCTTCCTATGCTATTCTAAGGGTTTATGTTCCTTCCTATGCTATTTTAAGGGTTTATGTTCCTTCCTATGCTATTCTAAGGGTTTATATTCCTTCCAATGCTATTCTATGGGACCTCTACACGTGATTAAATACGTTTTGAAATTACATACTATGTGGGGACACTATGTTCCTTTTAATGCTATTAGCGGACATTATATGCCTTCTAATGCTATTTACGGGCACTATATTCCTTCCTATGCTATTCTAAGGGTTTATGTTCCTTCCTATGCTATTCTAAGGGTTTATGTTCCTTCCTATGCTATTCTAAGCGTTTATGTTTCTTCCACGTGCACATTGCAAAAAAGCGAGCAGTACAAATGGGGATTCCCTACTGGTTCTTGAAGTCTAGCTTGTTACACAAGTTTTCTTTAACTCCACATTTTCAACCAGACTGTTTTTTTAGAAAACACCCATTTTTTAGGACCAATCAGAGACAGCGGAGGTTACTCCATATACGATAACTCGACTGGTAATTCAATACAAATAAAAAGGAGTGATTTTCATTCGTCCTTGAGATTTTGTATCTAATGGCCATGCGTTACGATTAAATTTTCATAATGTTTTAACATACCATGGATAATAAATTAAATATTATTGACTTTGAAGCTATGGATATATCGATTTACAATGTGAGTACAGTTTACTAAATTTTCTTAATTTATTTCCAAATAAAATAATTTTACCACCCCAGCAGTAAATTCAAATTCAGGGGGCATAGCCCTCTCCCCAACAATACAAACTCTAAAATATGATGATTATAGTCAATAGAAAACGTAAAATACGCTCTTTTTTCCATTATGTAAACTCCATCACCCCCCACCCCTCTGTTTACAAGTTTAATTCATTACAAAATAGTTCTTTTGTTCAAAATGACCTTTTCCCATCGTGCATTTAAAATGTACTTTCCCCTCCGGTCTAAAACCATCTGTGTTTATATTTACAAAAAGGGGCGATTTTAGAATCAGACTTCACACGCGCGCCTTATCTAAATTATGAAAACAAAGGTTGGTATTTAGGAATGGAAATGATTAAGACGGGCTTTGTGTACTTCTAGACGCTTTGAAGAAAGAGAGATTGTATTTAGGCCAAATTAGACGAGATATTCTATTTTCAATTGTATTTGATGATAAAGAGGCTTTTAAAAAAAATATAAGGCGGGGGAGGGGGGGGGGGGGCAATGTATCAATTCTAACACCTTCGTTGTAAGGTAAAAAAAACAACTATTCCTTCGCATGAAAAGTAAGGGGGGATTCTTTGTGCAGACACGTATACCCTTTGACAAGAAAACTAATGTGTTCATTCCGACACGCAACACTGAAGTTTAGTGTTTGGTTAGCTTTTAATTATATCATATTTATGGCTATTTTTTAGATTTATATTTTAAATCATTGTGTTGGATTAGATGCAGCGGGGGGTACTAATTTTTTCTTCTGTAAAAAGGGGGAAGGTTTTTCCATACTAAATTTTGTCTTATTTTTAAGCAGGAGGATTCCTACAATTACTCTCCCCCTCAAAAGAGAGCTAAGGCTAATGGCGATACTCCAATGCAACAACTGGAGAATACGCGAATACAGTCTGGTCAAAAACCGAAAAGAGAATGGGCGGCTGCTCACAGGATGGTGAACCCCGCTGGCTCATCTGTACAAGCCAGTGACATTGCCACCACATCTATGCAAGAAACAGAGAGCACTCAACAGCAGTCTGAATTTGGAAATATGAGCATTTTTACTTTTACTTTCTACATGTTCGAAATATCAACCTATTTCTTTCAAATTTTTTTAGTCTTTTCTTTTCATAATTTTTCAGCACCGTAAAAGTGTGTGTATGTGTCAGAGATATTAAAATGTTATTTTCGCTATAATTTTAATCCTGAGGGAGTTCTGAGGATTAAGTTCTCAGGGAGGTATAAAAAATGGTACTTATTCAATATCCTGGTAAACATCTGACTTGAAATGCTTCAATGCTTGAAATGCTTTCTTAACTTTCGGGGGTGGGGGGGGGGGGGAGGTAAGTAGTTAGTTTAAATAATGCTAGGAGGGGTAAAATTAAGTTTTGACGATGGGATGAAAATGAACATGGTTTTTTTAACTTTACAAAATAGTTGTTATTTCAAATTGAAAATAAAGCCTTTTTTCTATGGGTTAATGAATTGGCCTTTTCACCATTTTTTCAACATTGTAAAAGTGTGAGAATGGGTGTGTTTGTGAGGGTGTGTGGGTGTGTGTGTGTGTGTCTGCGTGTGCG
The DNA here is from genome assembly GCF_049724085.1 of Artemia sp. Qi Xiang Cuo. Taxonomy (NCBI): domain Eukaryota; kingdom Metazoa; phylum Arthropoda; class Branchiopoda; order Anostraca; family Artemiidae; genus Artemia; species Artemia sp. Qi Xiang Cuo. Next base: position 23,183,675 of record NC_142810.1, on the reverse strand, counting down.
CTAGCGTGTGAGTGTGCGTGTGTGTGAGCGTGTGCGTGTGAGTGTGCGTGTGGTTGTGTGTGTGCGTGTGTGTGTGTGTGTGTGTGTGTGTGTGCGTGTGTGTGTGCGTGTGCGTGTGCGTGTGCGTGTGCGTGAGCGTGTGCGTGTGCGTGTGCGTGTGGGTGTGCGTGTGCGTGTGCGTGTGCGGGTGCGTGTGCGTGTGCGTGTGCGTGTGCGTGTGCGTGTGCGTGTGCGCGTGTGCGTGTGCGGGTGCGTGTTCGTGTGCGTGTGCGTGTGCGTGTGCGTGTG